>NC_040038.1:24007987-24049723 GCF_003713205.1 Coffea eugenioides
TAACCAAAAGGAAAAGCAAAGGTCACGATTTAGGATCTTCCCGTACCTGTCTTGCTTGGATTCCTCTAGGGTTCATGCATTTCATTTACTCACTATCACTTTACACTCTCACTTCATATACTATTACTTTTTCCACATGTTCACTTCACATGACTCTTATCTTACACATTCTCACTCTACCACTAGCACTTTACATACTACCACTGAGCATACATGCACTTCACATTATCACTTTAAATACCTCACCTTGCACCCCCATTTACACACTCCCACTTACACACTATTTTTATTATTATTACTTTTTTTCATTTCACACAAGCTCATGCTTTCACATTGCATACATTCATTCCATTCATTTTTTCGTCATTAGCATTTCTCGTGACCTCTTGGAGGGCTTATCCTTGGCTATTACAACTCATGTGATTTAGTCCAATCAAGCCTCTAAGAGATATTTGTCCCTTTCGATTCCTCATTAGGTTTAGAATTGCCTTCATAATAGTTACATCCAAATGTGATACATCTTTTGGGTAAAAATTACGAAAATTATAACTAAATCACGCAACTAGCTTAAACTAGGGTAAAAGGGTGCCTTAGACTTTGTCTTTGCCTTCCTTTTTATCAACCGTGACTCTCGAACTCGTCTCTCTGATTTTCGTAGGTTAGGAGTCATCTAAAAAGGTTTTTACTTCACTTTTTCAAAAAATTACTTTTTGGGTGACTTGGTACACCCTAACTCAATACCGAGTGGCGACTCCTGTTTTTCCGTTTAAAACCTTTTTAGATTATTATTTTGGCCAAACCGTCGCATTTAAAAGTCCCATGGCCTTTTTCCTTTATTTCTCACATTTACATATTTCACACACTACACATCATGATTCCAAAACGACCCATTCCGATTTTTCAAAAATGGGGCGCGACAGATTGGTGACTCCACTGGGGACTTCCTAAGTGGGTCTGAGCACTTGATTTAGTCATTCTTTTCTTTTTCTACCCTCTTCATGTATCGCATTTGGATGTTTAGGGTTGAATTTTTCCTTTTTTTAGGATTTTTGCATTTCACGCGTATCAACTCACTCCCTCACCCTTTGCGTACGATTGATTTTGATGGATGAATGGTTTATTTATGTTTATCCCGCGCTTTGCATTGCATTTGGATGGGGATATTACCCTAGAGCCTCGCATTGGTTCTCGATCCCTCCCCTCCAAACGAAGCACTAGCATACGTGCATACGCTTTATCTTTTTATCCCTCATTTATTTTTCTTTTAGGGGCTTGTCACACCACTCCACCCTATTAGGATTTTAGGCGACCTACTTGGACATGTGATCGCGACACGATGTGTGCATAGCATGATCCGAGGGGTCACTCAATCTTCCATTTTAAGCTTTGGGTTGATAGCCTTTAGCTTTTAGTCGAAGATTGAGGAATTTCGATAGATTCACTCATGACATTTAGCCGTGACACGATGTGTGCGTAGCAGTGTCTGGAGAATCGCTCGTGCCACCGACGAGGAACCTTGGGAGTGATGACTTTTGGTTTCCAAGTCTAAAGGCTCAGGGACCTTAAACTTATCGAGTCTAGATGCATTAGTGAGACAATACCTCATGCATCCATAGTAGTTTACCTAGGGTAGAGTCTGCCTTACCCTATTAGGGACACTATTCACGAGGGGACGGATCCAACCCCTCTTTTCCTTTTATTGCTTTATATCTTTGCATTACTTTGCTACAATGTGTTATGTGTATTTATCTGATTGAACTAACTTTTCTTGGTTTTTGGCTCCATTGCATTCATAAACCCTAGAAAATAAGAGTCCTGACATGGTACTCTCTAGGAGCCTACCTTATTTGATGCGACACGTTTAAATTCAATGCTTCGCATTTGCAGCATGAATACATTTCATTTTAGGCTCACCCTGGCATACAAAAAGGGGTTCCCTTTAGGTCACGTTTCATTTGTGTACTGCATATTTACGCGCTTTGATAAAATGGCATCATGCATAAACCCTAAAAAGGGAATACCATTTAGGGGATCCCGTGTTAGGAATAAGCCACCTCGTGTCTCGGATACTTAATCCAAGGAGATTTGCATATTTACATTTTGTACCATCCAAAGGGGTAGTGCACAAGGTAAGGTAGGATTCGATCATTTTCATAGAGCGATCTTTGGAATATGAGCGTCTAATAATCACTTTTGGCCATTTTATCAAAATTGGTAAAAATCCCTTGCGTAAAGGACATTAATTTGAAGAAATTCACAAATAATTCCTCACTATTGAGACGATAAATAAATTGAGGCGAAAATTTGATTTTAGAAGGCTCATAGACTAATGCATCGCAATAAATTTTTGAAACAACTAGTGTATAGATTGATATTTAAATAAACTATCAATTCCATTCAATCCATTAGACCATTTTATTCATCAATTTAGGACAACCTAGTCGATTTTGAATTCATTTGAAACTAGTTTTAACCCATTTTAGGGTAATCTAGTCGATTTTGAAGATCACCAATTTCATTCAATTCATTTGATTAGTTTACCCATTCTTAGAACAATCTTATCGATTTTGAATAAATTATCCATTTCGTCCGATCCATTTGACCAGTTTACCTATTTTTAGGGCAATTCGATCGATTTTGAATAAATCATCATTTCACTCGATCTGTTTGATCAATTTATTTCATTCAATTCATTTGGTTAGTTTAATTCATTTTTAGGGTTATCCATTCAATTTTGAATAAATAATCAAATTTCATTCAATGCATTTGACCATTTTACCCTTTTTAAGGTAATCTAGTCAATTTTGAATAAATCATCAATTTCATCCTATCCATTTGACCTGATTTTCCTCTCTTAGGGTTTCGGTCTAAGATTCACTGAATGACCTAGTCTAAACATTGCAATCCTGTCAAGAGTAGGATCTTTCTCACATCATTTTATGTGTCGATCAAAACAAGCAATCCATTCGGATTTCGTCCTCATTTTTTAGGACAAACGTCTATTCTTACTCCAATTGGCCAAATTTTTCAAATCATTTTTTACCTAATCAGTTGATCGGATTCATCAGGTATTGTATGGTGCCTACCCTAGAGGATTGCATTTTCATGCTAGGCCTACCCTTGGCATAAAAGGGTTCCTCCATAGGACATGCATACCGATTTTATAGTTTTACTTACTAACTCATGGTTTTTTCTTTCTTTTGTTTTCCCCCCTCCCCTGCATTCATAAAAATGCTTCAATAAGGTAAAAAAAATATATTCTATATCTGATGACAATTTTGATCTAATAAAGTGTCAAAATCACAAGTATTATTTGATTCTTGGGCAGATCCTACAATGAAAATATGAATGATCTATCTGGAAACGCTACGCTAAAGCGCCTCTGAGAGACTTTGTAATTGATTTTCAAAGGAAAATTCTGTTTATTTGATTTGTTAATACATTTTTGTTCTAAAAGAAAAGGAGACAAAAAGTGTATATATGTGGAGCTTTTTAGAAGTTTTCTCTTCTCATTTGTATTATAGTTGAACGAAAAATTTTGTTTTAAACTTTTTCCAGCAATAAAGTTTTTGGACACTTATTGTTTTGTGTATGTTCATGTACATTTCATTCTTTATCGTTACCCATTGGAGGTTTCATGATGAATTTTAAGAAATAAGACCAAACTGAGATTTTTTCAACCTCTAGGGTGAAAATTCACAAGTGTATGCTTTCTAAAATCTTTACGTACACTAGATTGGTGATCCGAACTGTACAATAAGAGTGCTCAAAATTAAAAGAGGTCACTTAAAAGGCCCAATGAGATACCTTTTTTTCTTCACTGTACAATTCATATTTTTGCTCACTTCTATTAGCCCCAAAATAAAATCAGTCACATTGATTGATAAATTACAAATTGGGGCAATCTTTACTTAAAAATGTCCACTGTGTCTAATCAGACTCAATTCACATCTAAGTGAAAGCAAAAATTTGCATTATTCTTGTTTGTTTTGAAAATTTGGAATGATACTTCGAGCGTTCGTTTCTCTACCTATACAGATTTTATCATTTGCTCTCCCATTTGAGCCTTTGAAAGAATAATTTCGTTTCAAATAAGAGCCTTAATGATCACTACCCTACATTGAAAAATTTTCAAATATCAAAAAGGGAATGGATTCTCAATAAGCATTTCGTTACTTTGGTTGTCATGATGCGTAAGAATGATGTTTTGGCCATCGTTTCTACAAGCTAAATACTATTTATCCCTTGCATCCTTATTTGAGCTAAAATGAGTGGTTCTTTTCAAAAGCACTTATGATCGCACCCCACATTAGGGAAGGAGATTGGAGAATTTTTCAATAGAAAGAGAAAAAGCAAAAATGCTAAAATTAAAAGAAAAAATAGAATTGCAAATTGGGAAAATTTGATTTTACCTGGGTTTCAATTTTGAAAAAAAAAAGAGAGAAAGGAAAAGGAAGAGTTTTGTCAGGTGGATCACTTATGCTTCACAGAAATGGATGAATAGGAGTCATCCTCAATTAATTAATTTAGGTACATGCAAGAAATTTCGCATTAATGAAAGTTTCCTTTCAGATTTGTTGTAAGGAATGGAATAAAAAGTCAGGCCCTCTTCTTTTTCAATCAAACATTTTATCCCTAGTTATCCCTTTTGAGCTTTCAGAATAAATTATTTCGTTTGGCAATTCCTAAGGATCGCAAACCCCATACTGGGGTAAGTTTGAGTTGAAAAGGAAAGAAAAGTCCCAAGAGGTGAAAAGTGCTAAAACAACAAAAGCAAAAGAAAAAAGAAGAAAAAGAGAACCTCGGTTAAGTATGAATTGGGGCAAATTTTTTAAAATGTTCAAAAGAATGGCAGAAGGCCGAAAAAAGAGAACAAAATGAAAGAAAAAAAAGAACCTCAATTGAGAATAAACTGGGGCAAGTTCTGATTTAACCCTAAAATAGGGTTGGCGCAATAATGCGATCTCAGGTCATTCAAATCACTTTTAAAATCCGTTTTCAAACCTTAACCTTTCTAAACACTCCACCTGACCTCATTACAAAAGCCGAAAGTCCTGACTTCTGTTCTTTGCAATATTACTGTCAAGAAATTTTCTAATTGGCAAGTGATGTTCCTATACTGATGCCAAAAAAATTTTTTTTTTTAGATGTATTTCTGAATTGATTAGGTGTGAGGTTGGCACTATTCATCATGTTAAAACTCGCAGGGCACCTTTGGAAAGAGAAAAAAGCAAAATAAATGCAAAGGAAATGAAAAAGACTTGATGGTGAAGTCCCCGTTAAGTGATGATGAAAGTCACCAAATCTAAGATCTTTGAGATCAAAATAGGGGCAATTTTGGAAAAATGCGATCTTCGGTGTAATGTCCTTGAAAGTTTTAATTTTTAACTATCGTTTTCAAGCCACATTACAATCTCATAAAGTCCATCGCTGACTTATCCTTCAGGACAACTCGAAGTGAGGATTATGCTCATAAGAAATCCATCAATCATTTGTGATCAATAAGGGTATAACCAGTTTTCACATGTTTAACTATCGTTTCTACCCATATGTTGCAAACTTAAAACTTATATGTTGACTAAGTTTTCTTAAGAAATAAGGGTGACAAACTCTTTGCTTTCACTAAAATGTGATGTTGAATGGATTACATACCATTGGGGTACAAGAATAAGACAGATCCTAAACTCTCTATTTTCCATAGCCACCTCAAAATCAGAAATAAGATCACTTGATTGATCCTGAAAGACGAGCTAACAAGAAGTGGTGACCCATTACTCTAAGCATCGATGCTAAAGTGAGGAAGAAATCTTCTGTAATTTGGTATTATTTCGAGAGATTTATCATGAAATTTTCTGTTAGGAAACATCGTTTCTTATTTTGTTCAAACAAATGGAAAGTCATCCAAACAAAATTTTTGCAATTAAATGGGCCCACGCTGGGGCAAATTCTTTTATTGTGAGATTTCACAAAATAAGCCCACACTGGGGCAAAATTTTTAATACACCTGGGAATTTCGTTCAAGAGTCAAATAATATACTTTCGAATCAATCACGCTGCTCTTTTCATGAGTAGTAAGTGCATCAATTTAAGTACATGTTGTACTTTGGTAAGACCCCTGTGCAGGTATTCATGGCTCAAAACGATGGAGAAGCATCAATTGAGGTGGAAGGCCGATGCCAGAAAAGAAAAGAAAGAAAGAGGAAAAGGGTCCGACACTGGGGCAAATTATTTTTGACAAGTTTCTCTCAATCAGGAAAAATCAGAAAAATCAGGAAAAGACCAAAAAGCAAGAAGACAAAAATCAAGCAAAAAATTTTTTTTTAAAAAAATCCAAAAAAAAATCCAAAAAAAAAGTCAAAAAAAAAAATCCAAGAATCCAAAAAAATCAAAATCAAAAATCAAATTATATTTTATCACGGAAGGCTCGGGTTTAATCCCACTGACTGATTGTCAAGGCATTTCATTTGCACTTCCACTAGCCGTTGGGTCAGTCCTACTAGTGAGCATTTTATTTTCATTGCCGCTAAACATGGTTCAGTCCCACTAGCGTGCATTTCATCTTTATTGCCACTAAACATGGGTCAGTCCCACTAGTGTGCATTCCATTTTAAATTTCTGTTCGGGTCAGTCCCATTTAAATTTTTGTTTGGGGCAGTCCCATTTTAAATTTCTTTTCGGGTCAGTCCCGATTTTAAATTTCCTGTCTCGGTTCAATCCCGATTTTAGATATTCTATCTCGGGTCAGTCCCTATTTTAGATTTCTCGTCTCGGGTCAGTCCCGAATTTAGATTTCCTGTCTCGGGTCAGTCCCGATTTTAAATTTCCTGTCTCGTGTCAGTCCCGATTTTAAATTCCTATTCGGGTCAGTCCCGTTTAAATTTCTGTTCGGGTCAGTCCTATTTTAAATTTTCTGTCTCGGGTCAGTCCCGATTTTAAATTGCTGTTCGGGTCAGTCCCGTTTAAATATCTGTTCGGGTCAGTCCCGTTTAAATTTTTGCTTGGTCAGTCCCATTTTAAATTTCTGTTCGGGTCAATCCCGATTTTAAATTTCTTGTCTCGGGTCTGTCCCGATTTTAAATTTTCTGTCTCGGGTCAGTCCCGATTTTAAAATTTTTGTTTGGGTCAGTCCCATTTTAAATTTCTGTTCGGGTCAGTCCCGATTTTAAATTTTCTGTCTCGGGTCAGTTCCGATTTTATATTCCTGTTCGAGTCAGTCCCGTTTAAATTTTTGTTCGGGTCAGCCCCGTTTAAATTTCTGTTCGGGTCAGTTCCGATTTTAAATGTCCTGTTTCGGATCAGTCTCGATTTTAAATTTTCTGTCTCAGGCCAGTCCCATAATTTTAAATTTTCTGTCTCGGGCCAGTCCCATAATTTTAAATTTTCTGTTTCGGGTCAGCCCCGATTTTAAATTTCTTGTTCGGGTCAGTCCCGTTTTAATTTCTTGTTCGGGTTAGTCCCGTTTTAATTTCTTATTTGGGTCAGTCCCATTTAAAATTTTTTGTTCGAGTCAGTCCCGTTTTAATTTCTTGTTTGGGTCAGTCCCATTTTAATATTTTGTCAAACAGGTCAGTCCCCATTTCTAAAGCGTCCACCGTTCGAGTCGTTCGCAGCCAAATAACACAGGTGAGTATTTGGTGTCTACTTCTTTGTCTCAAGTTTTTCCAAAACTCAGACAAAAAGGGACAAACTGTAGACACCAAATTTTTAGTGTAGTTTTATTTACTATTATTTTTATTTTTATTTTCATGTTAGTTTTATTTACTTTTAGTCCCTTATTTTTATTTTAAATCATTTTAACATAGAATTTATCAAAAAAAGAAAATCATTCACAAAAATATGTTTTATTTCTTTTAGATTCAAGTTTACTGTTTATTAATTGAAAAAAAGGAAAAATCATCAATCAAACACAAAAAACAAATTAATTAGCATTTCATTTTTTATCTTTTTATGCCTAGTTTTGCTCATTTTATTTGATTTTACTTAAGTTGTTATGTTTCTTTATATTTTGTTTATTATTAATTAACTGAAAAGAAAAAAAGGAAAAAAAAAAAAAAAGAAGAAAAAGAAAAAAAGCTGTTTCATGCAAGAATCCAATCGGATGGCCAAGTGAGAAGGGTTGAGCTGAGGTTTGCTTGTGACCATTGAAATGAGGGTTTAGGGTCTTCCACTTGATATAAAAAGGTTGGGAAAAGAAACGCAGCAAAAGGGGGAAAAAGTGGAACGGCGAAAAAAAAAGGGACAAGAGGGTTTGAGAGAGCTAAGAGAGGCGGCGGAGTTGATAGAGAGGGAGAGTCGGAGAGCTGGGTGAAAAAGAGGAAGCGAGAGGGAGTGTTGTGTGACGAAGCCAAAAGAAAACAGCAAAGGAAAAACAACGAGAGAGGTAGGCAGCTGAGAGTAGGTCGGTTAGCTAGGAAAAGAAACGGCAAAAACAAGGGATTAGCAAGTCAGAAATCTACGGGTAAGGAAGGGAAAAGCTAGGAAGACCGTGAGCTTGAAAGAGAAAAAGAAAGGAAGGTTGCTGGGGGGTTGTTTACGGCTGAAGGAAAGCTAAGCTAAAAGGGTTTCGGCCGTGAAGACGAGAAGGGATTTGGGGTTGCAAGGAGGTAATGGCGTCATCATCATCATTCTCCCATTAACGTTCCTTTGAAGGTTTGGCAGAATCATCCGAGCCCTTTTCTTGGTCATCCCCTCGGTTCATTTTGTGATTAAGAATGGAGTCTGATGTTGGGAAGCTGCTGCCGTAATGGGCATTGCTCAAAACCCCCGTGCCCTCTTTCCCTCTCCCGCCTGTTGCAGCGGCCGTAAACCACCACTTCAGCCATCTCCACCGTCTCTAACCATCATTCAAGAAAAAAAAAAAAACAAGCAGTAACTTGATGGTCAGATTCCAACATTGGAACGCATTGTTCTTGAATTTTTCCACGTTAGTTTGAGGCCCAAAGGTGTCAAAAGGTATCCCATTCTTCCCTTTTCCCTCATCTATTCCTGAACATGTAATGAGCATGCCAAAATATTGCTTTGTTGTTCTTGCCGTTTGCATTTCTGCTTGCTGTTTTCATCCAGAAATTGTTCGATTGCCTCTATGTTTTCTTGTGATTGTATGTGGTATTCGTGTAAATGAGATTGGGTATTGTTGGAGGTTGTATGATGGTCCCATTTTGTTTCTGAACTTGGCTATTTGGATAAAAAATGTTTGCTGCAAACTAACCCATGAAGTGCAGAATTTTTTTCCAGATTTCTATATGCTCTTTTTGGTCTGAACTTTTTGTGCTTAAATCCAGGGGTTTTTATGTTGTGAGTTGAAAACAATACTTGGTAATACGGTTGCATGGGTCAGGTTTCGTTTGGTTGAAGATTTGTGCATAAAAATCTGCTGCAACAAGCTTGAAGTTGGCTTGTTGCAGCAGCGTGGAATTTTTCTTTTGATTGCCCAAAGCTCGAAGCTTTCTTTCCTTGGGTTGCTGAGGGTGGTTTTAAGCCATGGAAATTTGTGTTTTCTTGTATTTTGCTGTAAAAAGGAGTAGATCAATGCTTGAGAATATTCGACTGATGTTGGATTTCCTTAGTTGAGCAAGTTTGCCGAATGTTTTGCTTCCATCTTTTCATTATCTCTTCTGATTTGCTGAAAAGGAGAATACTCGTTGGTGTCTTGGTGATTTTTGCTAGGAGTTTAGAGAGGATGTTGAATTGATTTGCTTCCTTGAGTAATGTCTTTTAGGTCTGTTTTTCACGGCACAACATTCGTGCAAATCTTTGCATTGGAAAATCCAAGGAGTTGCAGAAAGTTTCCAATTGCGAGAGAAAGGTTTCAATTGCAGAATGTTTTCTTCATTGCTTTGCTGCATTTTATGCTCGGTTATTTTGAGTAGATCGCTTGAGATATAGATGATTGTGATTGAGGTTAACAACAATGAGATGAGGTCCTAGCACTTGTGTTTGCTTGTCCAACTAGTGAGTGGGTTTTGAGTTTCTCGCACCTAAATACATACGGGCTGGAGTAGATAGGAAAGCTGCGTTTGCTATTGTGTATTGTTGTTTTCTTTCCTGCAACAACCCAGCCTACCAAGTGGGTCTCATCACCTACTTGATGAGAGAAAAATTGGATGAGTGGAGATGGGTTTGCATGTTTGGGTCTAAAACATTTGAAGCATGTTTGAATACTTGCTTGAAAAATAAACAACCAAGTTGCCAAACTATTTTTTGCATGTTTTTCCAGAATTTTGCATGATAATCTTTCTAAGTTTTCTGCTTGTCTGGATGGTGGTGATTATGTAGTTGGTTGCTTAGTCTAAAATTGTGATGTTGGGTTGAAAAATATCTAATCAAAGTTGTGATTAAAAAAACTGAGTTTGAAAGAAAATGCAGCAGGTCTTGTTGCCGAAATCTTATGCTCATATGTTGCATGAAACTTGCATGAAATTCTTTTAAGGATTGCTTTGTTAAGAAGTGTTTTAGACATATTTCAATTAGAGTTAGCTCAAAAGTCTTGTTTGTCGAAAGATTATGGATGAAGCCGTGGCTGGAAATTGTAAAGGATCACTTTTGGCATGCTGAAAGCTCTTTCGTTGTAGCAGAAGTTTGCTCCGTAGCTTTTGCGTGAATTTTGCATGAAAAATCTTTCAAGAATTGCACTTGGGCCCCTCAAGTCTCCATTTGTTCCACCGTGGCCCAAATAATTGGAAAAATTAATCAAAATTGATCCCTCAAACTTTCTTCTTCCTTTCAATTGGATCCTAATTTTGTGAATATGGACTGTTTAGTTATTTAAATGCTTTTAATGGTTCAATTTCATATTTATGTGTGGTTATTTGTGATGCCTTGATCTTTTTCTTTGTTTTTGGGAGGATAAATAAGTAACTTCACTCCATTAGGGCTTCAATCAAAGGGAGATACACCCTATCCCTTATTTCTTATTTTATTTGACTCTATGTGCCTTACGTGTTTGATTGCATGTCTCTTGAATGTTTTTTTTATTTATTTCATTTATTTATTTATTTGTTTATTGTTTTTATTTTTGTATATTTATTTCAGTTTATTTTATTTTTGATCATTTGAAAGGCATTTAAATGCCGAGTTGTTATAGTTAGGGGTTTATTTATTTATTTTTATTCTTTCCCCTTTTAGATTGTAGTAGGGCCTCCCAAGTGTAATAGTTAGGGCTTTATTCGCTTTATTTGTTTTGAGTGTGCTTTTGCATGCCTATGTGCTATGTGTTTAATTGCTTTCCCTAGGCCTTTGCATCTAGATAAGCATGCTTATGTGCTACGTGCTACGTGAAACTATGTGCTTTGCATGTCTATTTGCTTTAGCATTATATCTGATCATGTGGATGGATGCACGTCACTGTGGCTAGTCCAATGCTAGTCATGGTCTCCCCCTCGAATTCTCACAAGTCCAATGCTTGTAAATGAGCGTTAGTAAGGGGCTAATCCAACGCTAGACCCAATAGGGCCGTCCTCCCTCGCTAGTACATACTCGTATGCCTTCACTACATTTTCATTTATTTTTTCTTTTTAGTTTTACCCTTTTGCATGACCCTTCACTCCCTTTCCCTTGCACATTTAGGATTGCATTTTCATTTAGACTAGCTTGTATAGGTTAGGGAGTTACTCTTTTGGTAAGGGGGATGGGCGAGTTTGGCTACACATAGCCATAGCACGCTCATTCTTTTTCTAACCAAAAGGAAAAGCAAAGGTCACGATTTAGGATCTTCCCGTACCTGTCTTGCTTGGATTCCTCTAGGGTTCATGCATTTCATTTACTCACTATCACTTTACACTCTCACTTCATATACTATTACTTTTTCCACATGTTCACTTCACATGACTCTTATCTTACACATTCTCACTCTACCACTAGCACTTTACATACTACCACTGAGCATACATGCACTTCACATTATCACTTTAAATACCTCACCTTGCACCCCCATTTACACACTCCCACTTACACACTATTTTTATTATTATTACTTTTTTTCATTTCACACAAGCTCATGCTTTCACATTGCATACATTCATTCCATTCATTTTTTCGTCATTAGCATTTCTCGTGACCTCTTGGAGGGCTTATCCTTGGCTATTACAACTCATGTGATTTAGTCCAATCAAGCCTCTAAGAGATATTTGTCCCTTTCGATTCCTCATTAGGTTTAGAATTGCCTTCATAATAGTTACATCCAAATGTGATACATCTTTTGGGTAAAAATTACGAAAATTATAACTAAATCACGCAACTAGCTTAAACTAGGGTAAAAGGGTGCCTTAGACTTTGTCTTTGCCTTCCTTTTTATCAACCGTGACTCTCGAACTCGTCTCTCTGATTTTCGTAGGTTAGGAGTCATCTAAAAAGGTTTTTACTTCACTTTTTCAAAAAATTACTTTTTGGGTGACTTGGTACACCCTAACTCAATACCGAGTGGCGACTCCTGTTTTTCCGTTTAAAACCTTTTTAGATTATTATTTTGGCCAAACCGTCGCATTTAAAAGTCCCATGGCCTTTTTCCTTTATTTCTCACATTTACATATTTCACACACTACACATCATGATTCCAAAACGACCCATTCCGATTTTTCAAAAATGGGGCGCGACAGATTGGTGACTCCACTGGGGACTTCCTAAGTGGGTCTGAGCACTTGATTTAGTCATTCTTTTCTTTTTCTACCCTCTTCATGTATCGCATTTGGATGTTTAGGGTTGAATTTTTCCTTTTTTTAGGATTTTTGCATTTCACGCGTATCAACTCACTCCCTCACCCTTTGCGTACGATTGATTTTGATGGATGAATGGTTTATTTATGTTTATCCCGCGCTTTGCATTGCATTTGGATGGGGATATTACCCTAGAGCCTCGCATTGGTTCTCGATCCCTCCCCTCCAAACGAAGCACTAGCATACGTGCATACGCTTTATCTTTTTATCCCTCATTTATTTTTCTTTTAGGGGCTTGTCACACCACTCCACCCTATTAGGATTTTAGGCGACCTACTTGGACATGTGATCGCGACACGATGTGTGCATAGCATGATCCGAGGGGTCACTCAATCTTCCATTTTAAGCTTTGGGTTGATAGCCTTTAGCTTTTAGTCGAAGATTGAGGAATTTCGATAGATTCACTCATGACATTTAGCCGTGACACGATGTGTGCGTAGCAGTGTCTGGAGAATCGCTCGTGCCACCGACGAGGAACCTTGGGAGTGATGACTTTTGGTTTCCAAGTCTAAAGGCTCAGGGACCTTAAACTTATCGAGTCTAGATGCATTAGTGAGCCAATACCTCATGCATCCATAGTAGTTTACCTAGGGTAGAGCCTGTCTTACCCTATTAGGGACACTATTCACGAGGGGACGGATCCAACCCCTCTTTTCCTTTTATTGCTTTATATCTTTGTATTACTTTGCTACAATGTGTTATGTGTATTTATCTGATTGAACTAACTTTTCTTGGTTTTTGGCTCCATTGCATTCATAAACCCTAGAAAATAAGAGTCCTGACATGGTACTCTCTAGGAGCCTACCTTATTTGATGCGACACGTTTAAATTCAATGCTTCGCATTTGCAGCATGAATACATTTCATTTTAGGCTCACCCTGGCATACAAAAAGGGATTCCCTTTAGGTCACGTTCATTTGTGTACTGCATATTTACGCGTTTTGATAAAATGGCATCATGCATAAACCCTAAAAAGGGAATACCATTTAGGGGATCCCATGTTAGGAATAAGCCACCTCGTGTCTCGGATACTTAATCCAAGGAGATTTGCATATTTACATTTTGTACCATCCAAAGGGGTAGTGCACAAGGTAAGGTAGGATTCGATCATTTTCATAGAGCGATCTTTGGAATATGAGCGTCTAATAATCACTTTTGGCCATTTTATCAAAATTGGTAAAAATCCCTTGCGTAAAGGATATTAATTTGAAGAAATTCACAAATAATTCCTCACTATTGAGACGATAAATAAATTGAGACGAAAATTTGATTTTAGAAGGCTCATAGACTAATGCATCGCAATAAATTTTTGAAACTACCAGTGTATAGATTGATTTTAAACAAGCTGTCAATTCCATTCAATCCATTGGACCATTTTATTTATCAATTTAGGACAACCTAGTCGATTTTGAATTCATTTGACTAGTTTACCCATTTTAGGGTAATCTAGTCGATTTTGAAGATCACCAATTTCATTCAATTCATTTGATTAGTTTACCCATTCTTAGAGCAATCTTATCGATTTTGAATAAATTATCCATTTCGTCCGATCTATTTGACCAGTTTACCTATTTTTAGGGCAATTCGATCGATTTTGAATAAATCATCATTTCACTCGATCTGTTTGATCAATTTATTTCATTCAATTCATTTGGTTAGTTTAATTCATTTTTAGGGTTATCCATTCAATTTTGAATAAATAATCAAATTTCATTCAATGCATTTGACCATTTTACCCTTTTTAAGGTAATCTAGTCAATTTTGAATAAATCATCAATTTCATCCTATCCATTTGACCTGATTTTCCTCTCTTAGGGTTTCGGTCTAAGATTCACTGAATGACCTAGTCTAAACATTGCAATCCTGTCAAGAGTAGGATCTTTCTCACATCATTTTATGTGTCGATCAAAACAAGCAATCCATTCGGATTTCGTCCTCATTTTTTAGGACAAACGTCTATTCTTACTCCAATTGGCCAAATTTTTCAAATCATTTTTTACCTAATCAGTTGATCGGATTCATCAGGTATTGTATGGTGCCTACCCTAGAGGATTGCATTTTCATGCTAGGCCTACCCTTGGCATAAAAGGGTTCCTCCATAGGACATGCATACCGATTTTATAGTTTTACTTACTAACTCATGGTTTTTTCTTTCTTTTGTTTTCCCCCCTCCCCTGCATTCATAAAAATGCTTCAATAAGGTAAAAAAAATATATTCTATATCTGATGACAATTTTGATCTAATAAAGTGTCAAAATCACAAGTATTATTTGATTCTTGGGCAGATCCTACAATGAAAATATGAATGATCTATCTGGAAACGCTACGCTAAAGCGCCTCTGAGAGACTTTGTAATTGATTTTCAAAGGAAAATTCTGTTTATTTGATTTGTTAATACATTTTTGTTCTAAAAGAAAAGGAGACAAAAAGTGTATATATGTGGAGCTTTTTAGAAGTTTTCTCTTCTCATTTGTATTATAGTTGAACGAAAAATTTTGTTTTAAACTTTTTCCAGCAATAAAGTTTTTGGACACTTATTGTTTTGTGTATGTTCATGTACATTTCATTCTTTATCGTTACCCATTGGAGGTTTCATGATGAATTTTAAGAAATAAGACCAAACTGAGATTTTTTCAACCTCTAGGGTGAAAATTCACAAGTGTATGCTTTCTAAAATCTTTACGTACACTAGATTGGTGATCCGAACTGTACAATAAGAGTGCTCAAAATTAAAAGAGGTCACTTAAAAGGCCCAATGAGATACCTTTTTTTCTTCACTGTACAATTCATATTTTTGCTCACTTCTATTAGCCCCAAAATAAAATCAGTCACATTGATTGATAAATTACAAATTGGGGCAATCTTTACTTAAAAATGTCCACTGTGTCTAATCAGACTCAATTCACATCTAAGTGAAAGCAAAAATTTGCATTATTCTTGTTTGTTTTGAAAATTTGGAATGATACTTCGAGCGTTCGTTTCTCTACCTATACAGATTTTATCATTTGCTCTCCCATTTGAGCCTTTGAAAGAATAATTTCGTTTCAAATAAGAGCCTTAATGATCACTACCCTACATTGAAAAATTTTCAAATATCAAAAAGGGAATGGATTCTCAATAAGCATTTCGTTACTTTGGTTGTCATGATGCGTAAGAATGATGTTTTGGCCATCGTTTCTACAAGCTAAATACTATTTATCCCTTGCATCCTTATTTGAGCTAAAATGAGTGGTTCTTTTCAAAAGCACTTATGATCGCACCCCACATTAGGGAAGGAGATTGGAGAATTTTTCAATAGAAAGAGAAAAAGCAAAAATGCTAAAATTAAAAGAAAAAATAGAATTGCAAATTGGGAAAATTTGATTTTACCTGGGTTTCAATTTTGAAAAAAAAAAGAGAGAAAGGAAAAGGAAGAGTTTTGTCAGGTGGATCACTTATGCTTCACAGAAATGGATGAATAGGAGTCATCCTCAATTAATTAATTTAGGTACATGCAAGAAATTTCGCATTAATGAAAGTTTCCTTTCAGATTTGTTGTAAGGAATGGAATAAAAAGTCAGGCCCTCTTCTTTTTCAATCAAACATTTTATCCCTAGTTATCCCTTTTGAGCTTTCAGAATAAATTATTTCGTTTGGCAATTCCTAAGGATCGCAAACCCCATACTGGGGTAAGTTTGAGTTGAAAAGGAAAGAAAAGTCCCAAGAGGTGAAAAGTGCTAAAACAACAAAAGCAAAAGAAAAAAGAAGAAAAAGAGAACCTCGGTTAAGTATGAATTGGGGCAAATTTTTTAAAATGTTCAAAAGAATGGCAGAAGGCCGAAAAAAGAGAACAAAATGAAAGAAAAAAAAGAACCTCAATTGAGAATAAACTGGGGCAAGTTCTGATTTAACCCTAAAATAGGGTTGGCGCAATAATGCGATCTCAGGTCATTCAAATCACTTTTAAAATCCGTTTTCAAACCTTAACCTTTCTAAACACTCCACCTGACCTCATTACAAAAGCCGAAAGTCCTGACTTCTGTTCTTTGCAATATTACTGTCAAGAAATTTTCTAATTGGCAAGTGATGTTCCTATACTGATGCCAAAAAAATTTTTTTTTTTAGATGTATTTCTGAATTGATTAGGTGTGAGGTTGGCACTATTCATCATGTTAAAACTCGCAGGGCACCTTTGGAAAGAGAAAAAAGCAAAATAAATGCAAAGGAAATGAAAAAGACTTGATGGTGAAGTCCCCGTTAAGTGATGATGAAAGTCACCAAATCTAAGATCTTTGAGATCAAAATAGGGGCAATTTTGGAAAAATGCGATCTTCGGTGTAATGTCCTTGAAAGTCTTAATCTTTAACTATCGTTTTCAAGCCACATTACAATCTCATAAAGTCCATCGCTGACTTATCCTTCAGGACAACTCGAAGTGAGGATTATGCTCATAAGAAATCCATCAATCATTTGTGATCAATAAGGGTATAACCAGTTTTCACATGTTTAACTATCGTTTCTACCCATATGTTGCAAACTTAAAACTTATATGTTGACTAAGTTTTCTTAAGAAATAAGGGTGACAAACTCTTTGCTTTCACTAAAATGTGATGTTGAATGGATTACATACCATTGGGGTACAAGAATAAGACAGATCCTAAACTCTCTATTTTCCATAGCCACCTCAAAATCAGAAATAAGATCACTTGATTGATCCTGAAAGACGAGCTAACAAGAAGTGGTGACCCATTACTCTAAGCATCGATGCTAAAGTGAGGAAGAAATCTTCTGTAATTTGGTATTATTTCGAGAGATTTATCATGAAATTTTCTGTTAGGAAACATAGTTTCTTACTTTGTTCAAACAAATGGAAAGTCATCCAAACAAAGTTTTTGCAATTAAATGGGCCCACGCTGGGGCAAATTCTTTTATTGTTAGATTTCACAAAATAAGCCCACACTGGGGCAAAATTTTTAATATACCTGGGAATTTCGTTCAAGAGTCAAATAATATACTTTCGAATCAATCACGCTGCTCTTTTCATGAGTAGTAAGTGCATCAATTTAAGTACATGTTGTACTTTGGTAAGACCCCTGTGCAGGTATTCATGGCTCAAAACGATGGAGAAGCATCAATTGAGGTGGAAGGCCGATGCCGGAAAAGAAAAGAAAGAAAGAGGAAAAAGGTCCGATACTGGGGCAAATTATTTTTGACAAGTTTCTCTCAATCAGGAAAAATCAGAAAAATCAGGAAAAGACCAAAAAGCAAGAAGACAAAAATCAAGCAAAAAATTTTTTTTTTAAAAAATCCAAAAAAAAATCCAAGAATCCAAAAAAATCAAAATCAAAAATCAAATCAAATTTTATCACGGCAGGCTCGGGTTTAATCCCACTGACTGATTGTCAAGGCATTTCATTTGCACTTCCACTAGCCGTTGGGTCAGTCCTATTAGTGAGCATTTTATTTTTATTGCCGCTAAACATGGGTCTGTCCCACTAGCGTGCATTTCATCTTTATTGCCACTAAACATGGGTCAGTCCCACTAGTGTGCATTCCATTTTAAATTTCTGTTCGGGTCAGTCCCGTTTAAATTTTTGTTTGGGGCAGTCCCATTTAACATTTTTTTTCGGGTCAGTCCCGATTTTAAATTTTGTTCGGGTCAGTCCCGATTTCAAATTTCCTGTCTCGGTTCAGTCCCGATTTTAGATATTTTATCTCGGGTCAGTCCCGATTTTAGATTTCTTGTCTCGGGTCAGTCCTGAATTTAGATTTCCTGTCTCGGATCAGTCCCGATTTTAAATTTCCTGTCTCGGGTCAGTCCCGATTTTAAATTCCTATTCGGGTCAGTCCCGTTTAAATTTCTGTTCGGATCAGTCCCATTTTTAAATTTTCTGTCTCGGGTCAGTCCCGATTTTAAATTCCTGTTCGGGTCAGTCCGTTTAAATTTCGGTTTGGGTCTGTCAGTCCCGTTTTAAATTTCTGGTTCGGGTCAATCCCGATTTTAAATTTCTTGTCTCGGGTCTGTCCCGATTTTAAATTTTCTGTCTCGGGTCAGTCCCGATTTTAAAATTTTTGTTTGGGTCAGTCCCATTTTAAATTTCTGTTCGGGTCAGTCCCGATTTTAAATTTCCTGTCTCGGGTCAGTCCGATTTTATATTCCTGTTCGGTCAGTCCCGTTTAAATTTTTGTTCGGGTCAGTCCCGTTTAAATTTCTGTTCGGGTCAGTTCCGATTTTAAATGTCCTGTCTCGGATCAGTCTCGATTTTAAATTTTCTGTCTCGGGCCTGTCCCATAATTTTAAATTTTCTGTCTCGGGCCAGTCCCATAATTTTAAATTTCCTGTTTCGGGTCAGCTCCGATTTTTAATTTCTTGTTCGGGTCAGTCCCGTTTTAATTTCTTATTTGGGTCAGTCCCATTTAAAATTTTTTGTTCGAGTCAGTCCCGTTTTAATTTCTTGTTTGGGTCAGTCCCATTTTAATATTTTGTCAAACAGGTCAGTCCCCATTTCTAAAGCGTCCACCGTTCGAGTCGTTCGCAGCCAAATAACACAGGTGAGTATTTGGTGTCTACTTCTTTGTCTCAAGTTTTTCCAAAACTCAGACAAAAAGGGACAAACTGTAGACACCAAATTTTTAGTGTAGTTTTATTTACTATTATTTTTATTTTTATTTTCATGTTAGTTTTATTTACTTTTAGTCCCTTATTTTTATTTTAAATCATTTTAACATAGAATTTATCAAAAAAAGAAAATCATTCACAAAAATATGTTTTATTTCTTTTAGATTCAAGTTTACTGTTTATTAATTGAAAAAAAGGAAAAATCATCAATCAAACACAAAAAACAAATTAATTAGCATTTCATTTTTTATCTTTTTATGCCTAGTTTTGCTCATTTTATTTGATTTTACTTAAGTTGTCATGTTTCTGTATATTTGTTATTATTAATTAACTGAAAAGAAAAAAAAGGAAAAAAAAGAAAAAAAAAAAGAAGAAAAAGAAAAAAAGCTGTTTCATGCAAGAATCCAATCGAATGGCCAAGTGAGAAGGGTTGAGCTGAGGTTTGCTTGTGACCATTGAAATGAGGGTTTAGGGTCTTCCACTTGATATAAAAAGGTTGGGAAAAGAAACGCAGCAAAAGGGGGAAAAAGTGGAACGGCGAAAAAAAAGGGACAAGAGGGTTTGAGAGAGCTAAGAGAGGCGGCGGAGTTGATAGAGAGGGAGAGTCGGAGAGCTGGGTGAAAAAGAGGAAGCGAGAGGGAGTGTTGTGTGACGGAGCCAAAAGAAAACAGCAAAGGAAAAACAACGAGAGAGGTAGGCAGCTGAGAGTGGGTCGGTTAGCTAGGAAAAGAAACGGCAAAAACAAGGAATTAGCAAGTCAGAAATCTACGGGTAAGGAAGGGAAAAGCTAGGAAGGCCGTGAGCTTGAAAGAGAAAAAGAAAGGAAGGTTGCTGGGGGGTTGTTTACGGCTGAAGGAAAGCTAAGCTAAAAGGGTTTCGGCCGTGAAGACGAGAAGGGATTTGGGGTTGCAAGGAGGTAATGGCGTCATCATCATCATTCTCCCATTAACGTTCCTTTGAAGGTTTGGCAGAATCATCCGAGCCCTTTTCTTGGTCATCCCCTCGGTTCATTTTGTGATTAAGAATGGAGTCTGATGTTGGGAAGCTGCTGCCGTAATGGGCATTGTTCAAAACCCCCGTGCCCTCTTTCCCTCTCCCGCCTGTTGCAGCGGCCGTAAACCACCACTTCAGCCATCTCTACCTTCTCTAACCGTCATTCAAGAAAAAAAAAAAACAAGCAGTAACTTGATGGTCAGATTCCAACATTGGAACGCATTGTTCTTGAATTTTTCCACGTTAGTTTGAGGCCCAAAGGTGTCAAAAGGTATCCCATTCTTTCCTTTTCCCTCATCTATTCCTGAACATGTAATGAGCATGCCAAAATATTGCTTTGTTGTTCTTGCCGTTTGCATTTCTGCTTGCTGTTTTCATCCAGAAATTGTTCGATTGCCTCCATGTTTTCTGGTGATTGTATGTGGTATTCGTGTAAATGAGATTGGGTATTGTTGGAGGTTGTATGATGGTCCCATTTTGTTTCTGAACTTGGCTATTTGGATAAAAAATGTTTGCTGCAAACTAACCCATGAAGTGCAGAAATTTTTTCCAGATTTCTATATGCTCTTTTTGGTCTGAACTTTTTGTGCTTAAATCCAGGGGTTTTTATGTTGTGAGTTGAAAACAATACTTGGTAATACGGTTGCATGGGTCAGGTTTCGTTTGGTTGAAGATTTGTGCATAAAAATCTGCTGCAACAAGCTTGAAGTTGGCCTGTTGCAGCAGCGTGGAATTTTTCTTTTGGTAGCCCAAAGCTCGAAGCTTTCTTTCCTTGGGTTGCTGAGGGTGGTTTTAAGCCACGGAAATTTGTGTTTTCTTTTATTTTGCTATAAAAAGGAGTAGATCAATGCTTGAGAATATTAGACTAATGTTGGATTTCCTTAGTTGAGCAAGTTTGCCGAATGTTTTGCTTCCATCTTTTCATTATCTCTTCTGATTTGCTGAAAAGGAGAATTCTCGTTGGTGTCTTGGTGATTTTTGCTAGGAGTTTAGAGAGGATGTTGAATTGATTTGCTTCCTTGAGTAATGTCTTTTAGGTCTATTTTTCACGGCACAACATTCGTGCAAATCTTTGCATTGGAAAATCCAAGGAGTTGCAGAAAGTTTCCAATTGCAAGAGAATGGTTTCAATTGCAGAATGTTTTCTTCATTGCTTTGCTGCATTTTATGCTCGGTTATTTTGAGTAGATCTCTTGAGATATAGATGATTGTGTTTGAGGTTAACAACAATGAGATGAGGTCCTAGCACTTGTGTTTGCTTGTCCAACTAGTGAGTGGGTTTTGAGTTTCTCGCACCTAAATACATACGGGCTGGAGTAGATAGGAAATCTGCGTTTGCTGTTGTGTATTGTTGTTTTCTTTCCTGCAACAACCCAGCCCACCAAATGGGTCTCATCACCTACTTGATGAGAGAAAAATTGGATGAGTGGAGATGGGTTTGCATGTTTGGGTTTAAAACATTTGAAGCATGTTTGAATACTTGCTGGAAAAATAAACAACCAGGTTGCCAAACTATTTTTTGCATGTTTTTCCAGAATTTTGCATGATTATTTTTTGCATGTTTTTCCAGAATTTTGCATGATAATCTTTCTAAGTTTTCTGCTTGTCTGGATGGTGGTGATTATGTATTTGGTTGCTTAGTCTAAAATTGTGATGTTGGGTTGAAAAATATCAATCAAAGTTGTGATTAAAAAACTGAGTTTGAAAGAAAATGCAACAGGTCTTGTTGCCGAAATCCTATGCTCATATGTTGCATGAAACTTGCATGAAATTCTTTTAAGGATTGCTTTGTTAAGAAGTGTTTTAGACATATTTCAATTAGAGTTAGCTCAAAAGTCTTGTTTGTCGAAGGATTATGGATGAAGCCGTGGCTGGAAATTGTAAAGGATCACTTTTGGCATGCTGAAAGCTCTTTCGTTGTAGCAGAAGCTTGCTCCGTAGCTTTTGCATGAATTTTGCATGAAAAATCTTTCAAGAATTGCACTTGGGCCACTCAAGTCTCCATTTGTTCCACTGTGGCCCAAATAATTGGAAAAATCAATCAAAATTGATCCCTCAAACTTTCTTTTTCCTTTCAATTGGATCCTAATTTTGTGAATATGGACTGTTTAGTTATTTAAATGCTTTTAATGGTTCAATTTCATATTTATGTGTGGTTATTTGTGATGCCTTGACCTTTTTCTTTGTTTTTGGGAGAATAAATAAGTAACTTCACTCCATTAGGGCATCAATCAAACGGAGGTACACCCTATCCCTTATTTCTTATTTTATTTGACTCTACGTGCCCTATGTGACTTTACGTGTTTGATTGCATGTCTCTTGAATGTTTTTTTATTTATTTATTTATTTGTTTCATTGGCTTTATTTTTGTATATTTATTTCAGTTTATTTTATTTTTGATCATTTGAAAGGCATTTAAAAGTCGAGTTGTAATAGTTAGGGGTTTATTTATTTATTTATTTTTATTCTTTCCCCTTTTAGATTGTAGTAGGGCCTCCCAAGTGTAATAGTTAGGGCTTTATTCGCTTTATTTGTTTTGAGTATGCTTTTGCATGCCTGTGTGCTATGTGTTTAATTGCTTTTCCTAGGCTTTTGCATCTAGATAAGCATGCTTATGTGGTACGTGCTACGTGAAACTATGTGCTTTGCATGTCTATTTGCTTTAGCATTATATCTGATCATGTGGATGGATGCACGTCACTGTGGCTAGTCCAATGCTAGTCATGGTCTCCCCCTCGAGCTCTCACAAGTCCAATGCTTGTAAATGAGCGTTAGTAAGGGGCTAGTCCAACGCTAGACCCAATAGGGCCATCCTCCCTCGCTAGTACATGCTCGAATGCCTTCACTACATCTTCATTCATTTTTTCTTTTTAGTTTTACACTTTTGCATGACCCTTCACTCCCTTTCCCTTGCACATTTAGGATTGCATTTTCATTTAGACTAGCTCATTTGCTTGTATAGGTTAGGGAGTTACTCTTTTGGTAAGGGGGATGGACGAGTTTGGCTACACATAGCCTTAGCACGCTCATTCTTTTTCTAACCAAAAGGAAAAGCAAAAGTCACGAGTTAGAGTCTCCCCGTACCCGTCTTGCTTGCATTCCTCTAAGGCTCATGCATTTCATTTACTCACTATCACTTTACACTCTCATTTCATATACTATTACTTTTTCCACATGTTCACTTCACATGACTCTTATCTTATACATTCTCACTCTACCACTAGCACTTTACATACTGCTACTGAGCACACATGCACTTCACATTATCACTTTACATACCTCACCTTGCACCCCTATTTGCACATTCCCACTTACACACTATTTTTATTATTATTACTTTTTTTTCATTTCACACAAGCTCATGCTTTCACATTGCATACATTCATTCCATTCATTTTTTCGTCATTAGCATCACTCGTGACCTCTTGGAGGGCTTATCCTTGGCTATTACAACACATGTGATTTAGTCCGATCAAGCCTCTAAGAGATATTTGTCCCTTTCGATTCCTCATTAGGTTTAGAATTGCCTTCATAATAGTTACATCCAAATGTGATACATTTTTTGGGTAAAAATTAGGAAAATTATAACTAAATCACGCAACTAGTTTAAGTTAGGGTAAAAGGGTGCCTTAGACTTTGTCTTTGCCTTCTCTTTTATCAACCGTGACCCCCGAACTCGTCTCTCTGATTTTCGTAGGTTAGGAGTCATCTAAAAAGATTTTTACTTCACTTTTTCAAAAAACTACTTTTTGGGTGATTTGGTACACTCTAACTCAATACCAAGTGGCAACTCCTGTTTTTCCATTTAAAACCTTTTTAGATTATTATTTTGGCCAAACCGTCGCATTTAAAAGTCCCATGACCTTTTTCCTTTATTTCTCATATTCACATATTTCACATATTTCACACACTACACATCATGATTCCAAAACGACTCTTTCCGATTTTTCAAAAATGGGGCGCGACAGATTGGCGACTCCACTGGGGACTTCCTAAGTGGGTCCGAGCACTTGATTTAGTCATTCTTTTTTTTTTCTACCCTCTTCATGTATCACATTTGGATGTTTAGGGTTGCATTTTTCCCTTTTTAGGATTTTTGCATTTCGCGCGTATCAACTCACTCCCTCACCCTTTGCGTACGATTGATTTTGATGGATGAATGGTTTATTTATGTTTATCTCGAGCTTTGCATTGCATTTGGGTGGGGATATTACCCTAGAGCCTCGCGTTGGTTCTCGATCCCTCCCCTCCAAACGAAGCACTAGCATACGTGCATACGCTTTATCTTTTTATCCCTTATTTATTTTTCTTTTAGTGGCTTGTCACACCACTCCACCCTATTAGGATTTTAGGCGACCTACTTGGACATGTGATCGCGACACGATGTGCGCGTAGCATGATCCGAGGGGTCACTCAATCTTCCATTTTAAACTTTGGATTGATAGCCTTTAGCTTTTAGTCGAAGATTGAGGAATTTCGATAGATTCACTCATGACATGTAGCCGTGACACGATGTGTGCGTAGCAGTGTCTGGGGAATCGCTCGTGCCACCGACGAGGAACCTTGGGAGTGATGACCTTTGGTTTTCAAGTCTGAAAGCTCGGGGACCTTAAACTTATCGAGTCTAGATGCATTAGTGAGCCAATACCTCATGCATCCATGGTAGTTTACCTAGGGTAGAGTCTGCCTTATCCTATTAGAGACACTATTCACGAGGGGAGGGATCCAACCCCTCTTTTCCTTTTATTGCTTTATATCTTTGTATTGCTTTGCTACAATGTGTTATGTGAATTTATCTGATTGAACTAACTTTTCTTGGTTTTTGGCTCCATTGCATTCATAAGCCCTAGAAAATAAGAGTCCTGACATGGTACTCTCTAGGAGCCTACCTTATTTGATGCGACACGTTTAAATTCAATGCTTCGCATTTGCAGCATGAATACATTTCATTTTAGGCTCACCCTGACATACAAAAAGGGGTTCCCTTTAGGTCACGTTTCATTTGTGTACTGCATATTTACGCGCTTTGATAAAATGGCATCATGCATAAACCCTAGAAAGGGAATACCATTTAGGGGATCCCGTGTTAGGAATAAGCCACCTCGTGTCTCGGATACTTAATCCAAGGAGACTTGCATGTTTACATTTTGTACCATCCAAAGGGGTAGTGCACAAGGTAAGGTAGGATTCGATCATTTTCATAGAGCGATTTTTGGAATATGAGCATCTAATAATCACTTTTGGCCATTTTATCAAAATTGGTAAAAATCCCTTGCGTAAAGGACATTAATTTGAAGAAATTCACAAATAATTCCTCACTATTGAGACGATAAATAAATTGACGCGAAAATTTGATTTTAGAAGGCTCATAGACTAATGCATCGCAATAAATTTTTGAAACTACCAATGTATAGATTGATTTTTAAATAAGCTTTCAATTCCATTCAATCCATTGGATCATTTTATTCATCAATTTAGGACAACCTAGTCGATTTTGAATTCATTTGACTAGTTTACCCATTTTAGGGCAATCTAGTCGATTTTGAATAGATCACCAATTTCATTCAATTCATTTGATTAGTTTACCCATTCTTAGGGCAATCTTATCGATTTTGAATAAATTATCAATTTCGTCCGATCCATTTGACCAGTTTACCTATTTTTAGGGCAATTCGGTCGATTTTGAATAAATCATCATTTCACTCGATCTGTTTGATCAATTTATTTCATTCAATTCATTTGGTTAGTTTAATTCATTTTTAGGGTTATCCATTCAATTTTGAATAAATAATCAAATTTCATTCAATGCATTTGACCATTTTACCCTTTTTAGGGTAATCTAGTCAATTTTGAATAAATCATCAATTTCATCCTATCCATTTGACCTGATTTTCCTCTCTTAGGGTTTCGGTCTAAGGTTCACTGAATGACCTAGTCTAAACATTGCAATCCTGTCAAGAGTAGGATCTTTCTCACATTATTTTATGTGTCGATCAAAACAAGCAATCCATTCGGATTTCGTCCTCATTTTTTAGGACAAACGTCTCTTCTCACTCCAATTGGCCAAATTTTTCAAATCATTTTTCACCCAATCAGTTGATCGGATTCATCAGGTATTGTATGGTGTCTACCCTAGAGGATTGCATTTTCATACTAGGCCTACCCTTGGCATAAAAGGGTTCCCCCATAGGACATGCATACCGATTTTATAGTCTTACTTACTAACTCATGGTTTTTTCTTTCTTTCGTTTTCCCCCCTCCCCTGCATTCATAAAAATGCTTCAATAAGGTAAAAAAAAATATATTCTATATCTGATGACAATTTTGATCTAATAAAATGTCAAAATTACAAGTATTATTTGATTCTTGGGCAGATCCTACAATGAAAACATGAATGATCTATCTGGAAACGCTACGCTAAAGCGCCTCTGAGAGACTTTGTAATTGATTTTCAAAGGAAAATTCTGATTATTTGATTTGTTAATACATTTTTGTTCCAAAAGAAAAGGAGACAAAGAGTGTATATATGTGGAGCTTTTTAGTAGTTTTCTCTTCTCATTTGTATTATAGTTGAACGAAAAATTTTGTTTTAAACTTTTTCCAGCAATAAAGTTTTTGGACACTTATTGTTTTGTGTATGTTCATGTACATTTCATTCTTTATTGTTGCTCATTAGAGGTTTCATGATGAATTTTAAGAAATAAGACCAAATTGAGATTTTTTCAACCTCTAGCCTGAAAATTCACAAGTGTATGCTTTCTAAAATCTTTACGTACACTAGATTGGTGATCCGAACTGTACAATAAGAGTGTTCAAAATTAAAAGAGGTAACTCGAAAGGCCCAATGAGATACCTTTTTTCCTTCACTGTACAATTCATATTTTTGCTCACTTCTATTAGCCCCAAAATAAAATCAGTCACATTGATTGATAAATTGCAAATTGGGGCAATCTTTGCTTGAAAATGTCCACTGTGTCTAGAGGTGTCAAATAAAACCATTTAATTAATTTTACCCATACCCGCCCATTAATAACTGGATATGGGTACATTAAATTTTTATATATGGATATAAATGGGTTACCCAATTATACCCATTTATTAAATGGGTTTAATTGGGTAACCCATCTAACCCATTTAACCCATTTAACTTGCATTCCCAAACCCTTTGTATTTCCCATTTTCACCGTCAATCTTCTTCTCCTCCCCACCAGCAAGCCCACTGCTTCCCTTCCCCCTTCTTCCTCCAGTGTTTGTTTCCCCCATCTCTTCTCCCCGTCTTTGTATTTTGCCCCTTCCATGTCCGATTTCTGAGCTCATATGGGCATCGTTCGAAAAGTAGTTCTGCTGTCTCGTGAGGAGTGAGTGGTCTAATAGGATGACAGACACTAGTGGGACTGACAGAGACATTCCAATGGTTATTATCCTGCAGACGGAATGAATGGTGACACACAAGCGATGCAGCCAACTATTTTGCCTTGATTAACGGCCAAAAAAAGGTTCGCTTGTGTTATCTCTTTCGTTCGGATCTCCAGAATTAGAATTCAAAATAGTGCCTAATTAGAATTCTTGGTTGCATTGCATGTCTGCTAGAATTCTTGGTTGCATTTGCATGCATGCGGATCAAGCATTGGCGAATGTGGTTTTGACAGTCAAGAATTTGAAGTAGTTAAGCTTAACTTTGGAAGGCTAATAATGGTATAATTAATTTTAGGATTATCTAATTAAGTTCAGTTTTGCAGATTGCTGAATCTAATTAAATATTGCACCGTAGTATGTTACCATTCTTAAGTTTTTGGACATCTTGGACTGGTTAAATGATTGTTTCGCTTACCTTTGTTGGCAGATTGCATTAGATCTTATTTAGTAGAAAGCTCTGTAGATTTATGGCTGGACCAAATTGACAATACTTGGTAAAAACATGTAGTTCTTGGGATCAATGTTGCAGAAATATTAGATGAGGTGTACAAAATTGGAAGGCTGAGAGTCTTAGACAGAAAAATATCAGATAAGGTGTACAAAGTTGGTAGTATAGATAACAGAAATGCTATCCCATCATGATCCAATAGATGAGTTGTCAGAGCACATTCAGGAACAATGTTCTTATACAAGCCATGAACCTACCAATACAAATGAGTTGATCCAAGGTTCTTCTAAGCGTTCGAGACAGCTCACGTCATTGATTTGGAAGGAATTTGAAATATTATGTGTTGAGCCAGATGGCTCACAAAGAGCACAATGTAAATGGTGCAAGCGTGATTAT
Organism: Coffea eugenioides; assembly: GCF_003713205.1. Lineage (NCBI taxonomy): Eukaryota > Viridiplantae > Streptophyta > Magnoliopsida > Gentianales > Rubiaceae > Coffea > Coffea eugenioides. The sequence goes on from NC_040038.1 coordinate 24,036,549, forward strand.
GCATGCGGTGGAACAACCGGAACAAGCAACTTATGGCGTCATCTTTCAAATTGTAATAAGCGTGGACAATCTGATTTTGAAGAACGGTCTCCAATTGACCAAGGAATTTATCGGGAAAAGATGGGAATTGCTATTGTGAAGCATAACCATCCTTATAGACTGGTGGAGCAAGAAGGAATTCGAGACTTGTGTATATACTTAAATTCAGATGCTTTACCCATTTCGAGAAACACGATAAAGGCTGATATTGAAAAGATGTACAAAAGAGAAAAAGAGAGAGTAAAGACAGAATTAAATTCAATTTCAAGTCGAATTTGCCTTACTGCAGACTTGTGGACATCTATTGCAACAGATGGGTATTTGGCATTGACGGCTCATTTCGTAGATGAAGATTGGATTTTACAAAAGAGGGTTCTAAATTTTCACCACATGCCACCACCACATGGTGGTCCAATATTAGCTGAAAAAGTCATAGATTTATTGAGAGATTGGGCTGTTGAAAAAAAAGTTTTTACTATCACATTGGATAACGCATCTTACAATGATGGTATGGTGAATCTGTTGAAGCAGCATTTGAGGCTAAGAAATACACTATTTTGTGAGGGTGAATTTTTTCATGTAAGATGCAGTGCACATGTGCTAAATTTGATTGTCCAAGATGGTGTCAAAGTTATTTCCAAACCAGTCTCAAAGATCCGAGAGTGTGTAAAATATATCAGAGCTAGTGAATCAAGAAAGTTGAAATTTGCAGAGTGTATTGTTCAAGTTTCTTTGCCATGCAATAAGAGGGTGCATCAAGATGTCCCAACCAGATGGAACTCTACATTTGTGATGCTGGATAGTGCACTTGAATATAAGCTTGCCTTTCATCAGTTGCACGTGGTTGATCGCAACTTCAGCAGATTTTACCCAACTGAAGAAGAATGGCTTAAGGTGCAGAAATTTACAACACTGTTGAGGCCTTTTTATGACCTGACCACCCTTTTTTCGGGGACTAATTATCCAACTGCAAATTTGTATTTTCATGGTGTCTGGAAAATTCAAAAAGTTATCACGGAAGAGGTCAATAATTTAGACATTGAAGTGAGTGAAATGGCCAGGCAAATGAAACGGAAATTTGAGAAGTATTGGGAATGTTATAGCTTGGTTTTGAGTTTTGCCATCATTTTGGATCCGCGTTTTAAAATGGATTATGTGGTGTATGCTTTTAAGAAGCTATATCCTTTTGATTATGAAGAACGTGCTAATGAAGTTCGGGATAAATTTTATTTACTATTTGAGGAGTACGAGAATACTTTTGATGGTGATTTGCTAGATGGATCAATAGCAGGCTGCTCTGGTGGTGATTTGGGCAATGACAATGATGATTTTGCTGAATTTGAGAGTCAACAACATGCAAACAAGAGGAATAAGTCACAAGTAGACTCTTATTTGGATGATACTCGACTCCTTTCAACTCAAGAATTGGATGTTCTCAATTTTTGGAAAGAAAACAAAAATCGATACCCTATTCTTTCTTTGATGGCACGGGATATTTTAAGTATTCCTATCACTACAGTGGCCTCGGAATCAGCTTTCAGTATTGGTGGTAGAATTGTGGGTAAATATCGTACTTCGCTCCTACCAGAAAATGTGGAGGTCTTGTTATGTACTAGGGACTGGTTATATGGAGTAACAGGTATGTTATACTTAACCTTTTGAGTGCACATGATCATGTATTTTACTTTTTTGGTCACTTATTGAATTTACTTTTGATTTCAGCTTCTGAAGATGATGAAGATAAAGAAAGACTGAGTATTGACTTTGCACCTTTAGTTGCTAAACTTACTAACCTTCATATTTAGGTAAGCTGTATTCTCATGATCATGGAGATTGTTAGTAATGTGGTGAAAAGAATTTTATCTTTCTGTCTAGATGAAATTTAAGTAGCAAAAAACAGAACTTTGAATTTGGTTTTGGTTTTGGTTTTGGTTGCCAGGAATCTTCTCTATTTTGTGTTGAGCCAGCAGCAAACTTTTAGGTTGCTATCTTTTTACTGTCAAGTGGATATTTGTATTGTCACTGGCACTCCTTCAAGCTGCTTACTTCATCCCGTCTTCTAATCAGAATTCTAGTCATATTGAGCTGCTGCGCAAAGGTTTGAAGAATAATACTGAGTTCAGTTTATCAAGAGAACACATGAGCAGGCATGGTATAGAAACTTATGGCAAATATTTTGCTCTAATAGTACCACCGTCTGCATTTGGATTTTGCAGAGACCAGGCCCTGAGAGTCAACTTCTCTCGTGCATCTCGCTGTCCTGTGGCAATGAAAACCATTCTGGCTGCAGTTTTTTTTGGCACTATTCGGTACCTGCTTCACGTAGTAAGTTTGCAGCAAAGTAGAAGCAAGCAAATCAAGCCCAATAGCACAATGGCTAGCACAGATGCATTCTGTAACTTAACTTTCATGGGAAAAGAGGAGAAATCACACGAGTAGTCGTGCTCTTGACAATTTTTTCTTAAAGAGTTTCTTTTGACTTTATCATATTTACATTTTCAGTTTCTTGTATATCTTGTATAATCCAACCTACCTGTGATTACTCATAGTACTGTTGAGTAATTTACATATATTGACTTCAGGTTGATATTTGTATGCTAAATGAAGTGATTGCTAGTCTTCATAAGGATTTTTAACTATTTTTTATGTTAAGTATTTTTGTTTTATTTATTATATTTATTTGTTGGTTTTATCTTATCGCTTTATTTCCTTGTAATTTATTAATTTGATCATTTTTTAGCATCATCAATTTATGACAAATTTTAGCTTCCTTTCTTACCTTTTCAAATGAAATTTTAAATTTATAAACGAAAAAATACTAGGGGTTCAAAGTTTTGGATTAAATTTTTTTGTTAACTTTCATATTATTTAGTCCAAATTTTTAGATTCTCATTGTTCAATTATTAAATAATATGTAATTTTGTAACATGGCACGCGGAAGGAAAAAAATTGATAATTAGACTTATTTGGCATAATAAGTAAATATTTAAAATTAATGATGGGTGTAAAATGATATAAATTGATAATTTAGTTTACAAAATGAATTTATATGAGCTTGTAAAAAATTAGAATAAATGGGTTATAAATGGATAATTGAGTTACCCAACTCATTTTTTGACTTACCCATTTATACCCATCTAATTAAATGGATATAAATGGGTTGACTCATTTATACCCATTGCCCATTTTACCCAACCCAAACCCGCCCAAATCACCCATTTTGCCACCTCTAACTATGTCTAATCAGATTCATTTCACATCTAAGTGAAAGCAAAAATGTGCATTATTTTTGTTTGTTTTGAAAATTTGGAATGATACTTCGAGCGTTCGTTTTTCTACCTATACAGATTTTATCATTTGCTCTCCAATTTGAACCTTTGAAAGAATAATTTCGTTTCAAATAAGAGCCTTAATGATCACTACCCTACATTGAACAATTTTCAAATATAAAAAAGAGAATGGATTCTCAAAAAGCATTTCGTTACTTTGGTTGTCATGATGCGTAAGAATGATGTTTTGGCCATCGTTTCTACAACCTAAATACTATTTATCCCTTGCATCCTTATTTGAGCTAAAATGAGTGGTTCTTTTCAAAAACACTTATGATCGCACCCCATATTAGGGAAGGGGATTGAAGAATTTTTCAAAAGAAAGAGAAAATAAAAAATGCTAAAATTAAAAGAAAAAAGAGAATTGCAAATTGGGGAAATTTGATTTTACCTGGGCTTCAATTTTGAAAAAAAAAGAGAGAAAGGAAAAGAAAAAGTTTTGTCCGGTGGATCACTTATGCTTCACAGATTTGGATGAATTAATTCAGGTACATGCAAGAAATTTCGCATTAATGAAAGTTTCCTTTCAGATTTGTTGTAAGGAACTGAATAAAAAGTCAGACCCTCTTCTTTTTCAATCAAACATTTTATCCCTAGTTATCCCTTTTGAGCATTCAGAATAAATTATTTCGTTTGACAACCCCTTAGGATCGCAAACCCCACACTGGGGTAAGTTTGAGTTGAAAAGGAAAGAAAAGTCCCAAAAGGTGAAAAGTGCTAAAACAACAAAAGCAAAAGAAAAAAGAAGAAAAAGAGAACCTCGGTTAAGTATAAATTGGGGCAAATTTTTGAAAAAGTTCAAAAGAATGGCAGAACGCTGAAAAAAGAGAACAAAACGAAAAAAAAAGAGCCTCAATTGAGAATAAATTGGGGCAAGTTCTGATTTAACCCTAAAATAGGGTTGGCGCAATAATGCGATCTTAGGTCATTCAAATCACTTTTAAAATCCGTTTTCAAACCTTAACCTTTCTAAGCACCCCACCTGACCCCATTACAAAAGTCGAAAGTCCTGACTTCTGTTCTTTGCAATATCACTGTCAAGAAATTTTCTAATTGTCGAGTGATGTTCCTATACTGATGCCAAACTTTTTTTTTTTTAGATGTATTTCTGAATTGATTAGGTGTGAGGTTGGCACTATTCATCATGTGAAAACTCGCAGGGTACCTTTGGAAAGAGAAAAAAGCAAAATAAATGCCAAGGAAATGAAAAAGATTTGATGGTGAAGTCCCCGTTAAGTGATGATGAAAGTCACCAAATCTAAGATCTTTGAGATCAAAATAGTTTCGGTGCAATGTCCTTGAAAGTTTTAATTTTTAACTATCGTTTTCAAGCCACATTACAATCTCATAAAGTCCATCGCTGACTTATCCTTCAGGACAACTCGAAGTGAGGATTATGCTCATAAGAAATCCATCAATCATTTGTGATCAATAAGGGTATAACCAGTTTTCACATGTTTAACTATCGTTTCTACCCATATGTTGCAAACTTAAAACTTATATGTTGACTAAGTTTTCTTAAGAAATAAGGGTGACAAACTCTTTGCTTTCACTAAAATGTGATGTTGAATGGATTACATACCATTGGGGTACAAGAATAAGACAGATCCTAAACTCTCTATTTTCCATAGCCACCTCAAAATCAGAAATAAGATCACTTGATTGATCCTGAAAGACGAGCTAACAAGAAGTGGTGACCCATTACTCTAAGCATCGATGCTAAAGTGAGGAAGAAATCTTCTGTAATTTGGTATTATTTCGAGAGATTTATCATGAAATTTTCTGTTAGGAAACATAGTTTCTTACTTTGTTCAAACAAATGGAAAGTCATCCAAACAAAGTTTTTGCAATTAAATGGGCCCACGCTGGGGCAAATTCTTTTATTGTTAGATTTCACAAAATAAGCCCACACTGGGGCAAAATTTTTAATATACCTGGGAATTTCGTTCAAGAGTCAAATAATATACTTTCGAATCAATCACGCTGCTCTTTTCATGAGTAGTAAGTGCATCAATTTAAGTACATGTTGTACTTTGGTAAGACCCCTGTGCAGGTATTCATGGCTCAAAACGATGGAGAAGCATCAATTGAGGTGGAAGGCCGATGCCGGAAAAGAAAAGAAAGAAAGAGGAAAAGGACCCGACACTGGGGCAAATTATTTTTGACAAGTTTCTCTCAATCAGGAAAAATCAGAAAAATCAGGAAAAGACCAAAAAGCAAGAAGACAAAAATCAAGCAAAAAAAATTTTTCAAAAAAAAAATCAAAAAAAATAAAAAAAAAGTAAAAAAAAAATCCAAGAATCCAAAAAAATCAAAATAAAAAATCAAATCAAATTTTATCACGGTAGGCTCGGGTTTAATCCCACTGACCGATTGTCAAGGCATTTCATTTGCACTGCTACTAGCCGTTGGGTCAGTCCCACTAGTAAGCATTTCTTTTTCATTGCCGCTAAACATGGGTCAGTCCCATTAGCGTGCATTTCATCTTTATTGCCACTAAACATGGGTCAGTTCCACTAGTGTGCATTCCATTTTAAATTTCTGTTAGGGTTAGTCCCGTTTAAATTTTTGTTTGGGGCAGTCCCATTTTAAATTTCTCTTCGGGTCAGTCCCGATTTTAAATTTCTGTTCGGGTCAGTCCCGATTTTAGATTTCCTGTTTCGGGTCAATCCCGAATTTAGATTTCCTGTCTCGGGTCAGTCCCGATTTTAAATTTCCTGTATCGGGTCAGTCCCGATTTTAAATTCCTGTTCGGGTCAGTCCCGTTTAAATTTCTGTTCGGGTCATTCCCATTTTAAATTTCCTGTTTCGAGTCAGTCCCGATTTAAATTTCTGTTCGGGTCAGTCCGTTTAAATTTCTGTTCGGATCAGTCCCGATTTAAATTTTGTTCGGATCAGTCCCGATTTTAAATTTCCTGTTCCTGTCTCGGGTCAGTCCCGATTTTAAAATTTTTGTTTGGGTCAGTCCCATTTTAAATTTCTGTTCGGGTCAGTTCTGATTTTAAATTTTCTGTCTCGGGTCAGTCCCGATTTTAAATTCCTGTTCGAGTCAGTTTCGTTTAAATTTCTGTTCGAGTCAGTCCCGTTTAAATTTTTTTTTGGGTCAGTCCCATTTTAAATTTCTATTCGGGTCAGTCCCGATTTTTAAATTCCTGTCTCGGGTCAGTCCCATTTTAATTTCCTGTCTCGGAATATTTTAAATTTCCTGTTTCGGGTCAGTCCCGATTTTAAATTTCTTGTTCGGGTCGGTCCCGTTTTAATTTCTTGTTCGGGTCAGTACCGTTTTAATTTCTTGTTCGGGTCAGTCCCGTTTAAATTTCTTATTTGGGTCAGTCGCATTTTAAATTTTTTGTTCGGGTCAGTCCCGTTTTAATTTCTTGTTTGGGTCAATCCCATTTTAAAATTTTATCAAAGAGGTCAGTCCCCATTTCTAAAGCGTCCACCGTTCGAGTCGTTTGCAGCCAAATAACACAGGTGTGTATTTGGTGTCTATTTCTTTGTTTCAAGTTTTTTCAAAACTCAGACAAAGAGGGGCAAACTATAGACACCAAATTTTTAGTGTAGTTTTATTTACTATTATTTTTATTTTTATTTTAAGTCATTTTAGCATAGAATTTATCGGAAAAAAAGAAAATCATTCACAAAAATATTTTTTATTTCTTTTAGATTCAAGTTTACTGTTTATTAATTGAAAAAAGGAAAAATCATCAATCAAACAAAAAAAAAATTAATTAGCATTTAATTTTTTTATCTTTTTATGCCTAGTTTTGCTCATTTTATTTGATTTTACTTAAGTTGTTATGTTTCTTTATATTTTGTTTATTATTAATTAACTGAAAAGAAAAAAAGGAAAAAAAAGAAAAAAAAAAGAAGAAAAAGAAAAAAAGCTGTTTCATGCAAGAATCCAATCGGATGGCCAAGTGAGAAGGGTTGAGCTGAGGTTTGCTTGTGACCATTGAAATGAGGGTTTAGGGTCTTCCACTTGATATAAAAAGGTTGGGAAAAGAAACCCAGCAAAACGGGGAAAAAGTGGAACGGCGAAAAAAAAGGGACGAGGGTTTGAGAGAGCTAAGAGAGGCGGCGGAGTTGATAGAGAGGGAGAGTCGGAGAGTTGGGTGAAAAAGAGGAAGCGAGAGAGAGTGTTGTGTGACGGAGCCAAAAGAAAACTGCAAAGGAAAAACAACGAGACAGGTAGGCAGCTGAGAGTGGGTCGGTTAGCTAGGAAAAGAAACGGCAAAATCAAGGGATTAGCAAGTCAGAAATCTACGGGTAAGGAAGGGAAAAGCTAGGAAGGCTGTGAGCTTGAAAGAGAAAAAGAAAGGAAGGTTGCTAGGGGGTTGTTTACGGCTGAAGGAAAGCTAAGCTAAAAGGGTTTCGGCCGTGAAGACGAGAAGGGATTTGGGGTTGCAAGGAGGTAATGGCGTCATCATCATCATTCTGTTGGATCCTTAATCCAACATTGGACTTATATGTGAATAATTATGTATTGCAAACTGTCAATTAAGGTTAAACCCAATTAAAGTGATCAAATATAGTTTGGGTTTAATGTATCTAATAGGATGTGGGCCCTTTTATGTGTAGAAACTTATGGGCTCCTATTTCAATGATGGGCTGAAATAGGGCTCCAAAGGTAACAGGAATGTTACCTATAAATAGGGTTATGGTCCCCAGGTCACAGGTATCGTTTTAGTTGTCGTATTCCCTAATACCACAAAATACCTCTTCCCTGATATCCCATCGTCAGGAAAGATACCAGAGAGAAACTAAAGGCCTCTCTCAAAGGATCGGTGAATACCTGTTGACCTGGAAGGCCACCCCAAATCTCTAGGAATTCAAGTATCAAGTTTATCAATATGGATTCAGGTACGCTTCCGCTATTTTATCGTTTATTTATTTCTTAATAATCGCCATATAGTTCTTGGGTTCAATAGGTGATGGTTTTCACCAGTGGTTAAATTTAGATAACCACCCTTACAAGTGGTATCAGAGCCCATATGGTTGATTATTAGGAAGTAATTTTGTTTTGGTAATTTATGGTTTTATTACTATTGGTTTTGTTTTCATGACTACTGGCTGCGGAACTGATGCTATAAAATACATGACTGTTGTGTGTTTAAATTTTCGATCGCCAGTCACTGTTTTCGCTATATATATGACTGATTTTGGTTGCTTCCGCCGCACTACATGAATTCAGAATTATGGTAAATTATGTTTCTGTTTGTACGGCGCCACTCTGACTCATATGCAATAAAAAAAAAAAAAATGAATTCGTGGGCTCCGCTTCCATGGTTGACAAGTCTTTATGTGGCTTTTATGTTCATGGGTGCTTACGTAAGTTGAATATGGCCTTCGGTCAAATCATTCCAACAATGCTTTTGCATACATGTGGCCTTAATTGTATGATTCAATTTAGAGGGTCCCACCGTAGTTCAGCTTTAGTTGTATGATTCAATTGTTTATTCATGCTATCAAAACTATTCGGCACCAGTGAAGTCTGATGCAAATTTTCCTGGCTCTAGTTGAGTAGTTCTTATTAGATGCCTGCAGCTAAATTAGTCACAGCTATATTTGATCATTGGCACGTGGTTCGGGATCACAATTGATTGTCTAGTAGTTTATTTATTTATTTATCCTCAAACAGAAAGCCAAAATATTTTCCCTTTTGCCGTGACTTTTCCATTATGCTTTTGAAGCTCAATTATTTACAATTGGGCTCTTTGACTTGTTTTCTTGGTTGAAAAATAATATTAAGAAAATTAGGGTTTCTCTAATTTTAGTGAACCCTAATGAAGTTAAATAGGACATTTAAGCCCTATAAAATCCATATGTGTGGCCCATTAAATATGTAGTTTTTTAAAGTACTTATGGATTTCAAGAAAATTTTTGGGCTTGAATAGTAAATTGGGTCAAATTATGGATATGGACCTTTGGTCCAATAAGTTTTGGTCCAATTAATTGGTTGATTGGAGTTGACTAAAGTTGACTTTAATCAAAATTTTGTTTAATTTGTATAATTTTAAATTTGAATATTGGTATGATTATATATATTTTGGAATAAATTAATTGACATAATATGCCACCAAAGTGACCTCTATTAGGAAAATTAATTTATTTTAGAATATAACTAGTTGAGTACTTGTAATTTTATGAATATTGATCGGCCCAAAGGAAGGTCCATATTTAATAAAATTACATGTGCACTTGTGGTAATAAATACGTGATAATTATTTGGATTTTACATGTGATTTATAAATTGGCCCAAAGGAAAATTTATTTTCGACATGTTATTATTATCAGTATTTATTACTGCACCAAGATATCACTCAGAAGTTAATATTTTTGTCCAAAGACGAAATATTAATGGAATATCGATATCTTGAGATGGGGTTACCATTATTTAAATTTATTATTATTTTGGTTTATGTGAGCATTGTTTTAATTATATTATGTTTTCTGTTCAGTTGCGAATGATCTTACAAATATTACTTCCAACATCAATAATATTCCTATGCTGAATGGCACAAACTTCAAGTCCTGGAAAGAAAATCTCTTGATAGTACTTGGAGTAATGGATCTCGACCTTGCGTTAAGGGATGATTCTCCCCCACCTCTTACAGATCAAAGTACCTCTGATGAAAAGAGAAATAATGAGAGGTGGGAGAGATCAAATCGCTTGTGTCTGATGATCATTAAAAAGGCCGTTCCAGAAGCATTCAGGGGAACAATGTCAGAAACGACTGTAACCGCTAAAGAGTTCCTTCAGAACATTGAAAAAAGGTTTGTCAAGAACGAAAAGGCTGAAGTTAGTACGCTCTTGACACGCCTGGTTTCAATGAAATATAGTGGTAAAGGCAATATCAGAGAGTATATCATGGAGATGTCTCATCTTGCTTCGAAATTAAATGCACTTAAGTTGAAACTCTCCGAAGAGTTACTAGTGCATTTGATTTTAATATCTCTTCCTACACAATTTAGCCAATTTAAGGTGAGTTACAATTGTCAAAAGGAGACTTGGTCTCTAAATGAACTCATCTCACACTGTGTAGAGGAAGAGGAAAGGTTGAAGCAAGAGCAGACAGAAAGTGCTCATCTGGTGTCAACCACTAATAATAAAAGTAAGGGACTTAAAAGAAAGAAGGAAAAAGGAGCTGCAGGTACAGCGCCACAAAAGAAACAACAAAAGAAATCAAATGATCAGGGAAAGAATAGTTGTTTCTTCTGTGGGGCTGAAGGGCATCAAAAGAAGCATTGCACCAACTATCACGCTTGGCGTGCTAAGAAAGGTATGCTTCTTAATTTGGTTTGTTCTGAGGTTAATTTAACTTCGGTACCTAGACACACATGGTGGTTAGATTCCGGTGCAACAACTCACATCAGTGTGTCTATGCAGGGTTGCCTGAATTGCCGAAAGCCCAATGATAGTGAAAGATATATCTACGTGGGCGATGGCAAAACAGTTCAAGTTGAGGCAATTGGAGTTTTTAGATTATTGTTAAAGACCGGATTTTATTTGGATCTCAATGAGACATTTGTTGTACCGTCTTTTAGACGGAATTTAATTTCTATTTCTGCTTTGGACAAATTTGGTTATTTTTGTTCATTTGGAAATGGAAAATTTGAATTGTTTCATGATTCAAAATTGGTTGGTTCTGGTTCTTTAATGCACTACGATAATCTATATTTAATTGACACAATTACCTCATTTAATGAATCTCTGCATTTGAGTACTAAAGGAGTTAAAAGAAAATTAGCCAATGAGAATTCAGCTGCATTATGGCACAAGAGATTGGGACATATCTCCAAACGGAGAATGGAAAGGCTTGTGTCAAATGAAATTCTCGGCCCCTTGAATTTTACAGATTTTGATGATTGCATTAACTGTATAAAAGGGAAACAAACCAATCAAAGGAGATTTGAAGCCAATAGGTCCTCAGACGTCTTAGAACTTATACATACAGATATTTGTGGACCATTTCCTACATCTGCTTGGAATGGTCAACAATATTTTATAACGTTCATAGACGATTTTTCAAGATATGGCTACATATATCTCATTTCTGAAAAGTCACAGTCACTGGACGTGTTCAAAAATTTTAAGGCCGAAGTTGAGAATCAACTCAACAAAAGAATTAAAAGCGTCAGATCTGACCGTGGTGGTGAGTACTATGGTAGATATGACGGTTCAGGTGAACAACGTCCAGGACCATTTGCTAAATACCTAGAGGAATGCGGTATCGTTCCACAGTACACTATGCCGGGTTCACCCACTATGAATGGTGTAGCTGAAAGACGAAATAGAACGCTTAAAGACATGGTAAGGAGTATGATATGTCATTCCACCTTACCAGAGTCACTCTGGGGAGAAGCACTTAAGACTGCAGCATATATTCTTAACAGAGTTCCAACTAAAGCAACTATCAAAACCCCTTATGAGCTTTGGACAGGGAAAAAGCCCAGTTTAAAGCATCTGCATGTTTGGGGGTGTCCAGCTGAGGCAAGGCCTTACAGGCCAAATGAAAAGAAACTGGATTCAAGAACGATTAGTTGTTATTTTATTGGATATTCTGAAAGATCCAGAGGTTACAAGTTTTATGATCCCACAGCCAAATCAATTTTTGAGACAGGAAATGCCCGGTTCTTTGAGGATGTCGAGTTTGGGGGAGAACATACAGTAAGGGACATTGTCTTTAAAGAGGAATATATTAATATTCCCACAGGTGTCATTACTCTTGCTCAGGACCCTATTCCTGAATTTGATCATGATACAACAAATCAAGACAATGTCGAAGAGCAAACTGTTATAGAAGAACAAACTCTTCCTCTTCAAGAACCAGTGCCATTAAGAAGATCCACTAGAGAAAGGAGAAGTGCAGTGCCAGATGATTACATTGTTTTTCTCCAAGAACATGAGGATGACTCTGGATTGATGGAAGATGATCCAATCAACTTCCGTCAAGCCATGGAAAGTTCAAATTCTCAAAAGTGGATCGATGCCATGAATGAGGAGATTAAATCCATGAAGGACAATGATGTTTGGGATCTTGTCCCATTGCCAGAAGGTGCGAAACCCATTGGTTGTAAATGGATATTTAAAATCAAAAGGGATTCGAAAGGCAATGTGGAAAGATTCAAAGCTCGTCTTGTCGCTAAGGGATTTACACAAAAAGAAGGTATCGACTATAAAGAAACCTTCTCTCCAGTCTCTTCAAAGGACTCCTTTAGAGTTATTATGGCATTAGTGGCACATTTTGATCTTGAGTTACATCAGATGGATGTAAAGACAGCGTTTCTCAATGGTAACATTGATGAGACGATTTATATGGTGCAACCAGAAAACTTTGTATCAGGAGATCCAAAGAATATGGTTTGCAAACTTAAAAAATCCATCTATGGGCTCAAACAAGCGTCTCGACAATGGTATTTCAAATTTCATCAGGTGATCATCTCATTTGGTTTTGAGATGAATTTAGTGGATGATTGTATATACCATAAGTTCTGTGGGAGCAAATATATTTTTCTGGTATTGTATGTTGATGACATTTTGCTTGCCAGCAACGATATTGGTCTATTGCATGAAACCAAGAAATTTCTAACTAAGAATTTTGAGATGAAAGATCTTGGTGATGCATCTTTTGTGTTAGGCATACAGATACACCGTGATCGCTCTCGGGGTATTTTAGGACTATCACAAAAGAGCTATATCGAAAAGGTCCTTAAAAGGTATGGCATGCAAAATTGTAAACCAGGTGACACCCCTGTGGCTAAAGGAGACATTATCTGAGCAGGGTCACAAGAGCTTTTATGAGG
>NC_040038.1:24050723-24145707 GCF_003713205.1 Coffea eugenioides
AAAATCTTGGAAGAAACCCACCTCTCATCAACACCATTGATGTGAGGGTTTAGGGGGTTTGAGTTGGATATAAAAGGAAGAGGAGCAGCGTACTAACAGAAGGCAGAAAACAAAAATGCAGCTCCATTTTTCCAGTTCATTTTCCGATCATTTTTGCCCATTATTTTGCTCCATCAGATTGGCATAGTACAAGGCCATCTGGCCTTCATCCGACAACTCAAGGTTTTGAGAAGCAAAAGCCATCTAAGGGCTCCCGGAGGATCACAGAAAAACACAGGAAAAAAGGCACCGTAGATGCTAGGTTTGAGGGATTGCTGATGCTTATATAAAGCCATGAAGCTGGGGTTCGAGGAGGTGGACGGCTGGGCAGGTGTGACTGCTGATGAAAAAAGATTGGTTGGCGGCTGGAGAGGAAGAAACCGAGGGAGAGCTGAGGGTTTTTCGTGGGGAGAACTGGGAAAAGAGAGCAAAAGAATGGGAAAGGCGGCTAAGTTTGGAAGTGAGGAAGCTACGGGCTTGGCTGGGAGAACAAAAAGGCGGCTGGAAAATCTAGAGTTTAGAGAGCAAGAGAAAGGGAGCTGGGCAGAGAAAGAAAGGAAGCTACGGGGCCGAGAAAAGAGTTCGAGAGGGCTGAGGACTAGGATTAGCAAGAGAGAAAAGTGACGGGCAAGCAAAAGGAAAATCCGGGGGACGGATTGAAAGGGGAACAGAGCAAGAAACAGAGGAACCAAGTTGCGAAAAAACATAGAGGGAAGATTCGTCTGAAGAACTACCGAAGCCACCGCCGCTCGCGGGAAACCGCCACCATCACACCGGAATCCATCGTCGCCACCGCTCAAACAAAAGCGCTGTAAGTTGTCCTTTTTCTTTAAAAAATATTCAGTTCTGATCAAGCTCTCAAAGCAGTCTGCCGGGCCTTTATTTATTGCACTTTTCCTATTAATTGTTCATGATTTTGGATTGTACATGCTTTCTGTGTCAATTGGACCGAAGTCCTTTTTGGTTCTGATAATTTTGGGGCCGATTATAGTTCTAATGGAACAAAGAGCCGATGAAGTCTTTAATGCCCCTTACCTGTTTGATAAAATGCCCGGCTAAAAATTCTGTTTGAAGGATGATTGACTTGCATTTTGCATGTGAGAAAAGTGAATACTTGGCCGGCTCAATGTTTGTCTGAACAAAAATAGTTGATTTTCACAGAAGAAAGCAAAGTTTTTGAAAGATATTGACGGGCTTTTTTTTGCATCTTTTCTGTTTCTTTTTCTTAGTACTCTTTTTGAATAAATTCGAATTAATGACATGAGATTGTATGGAAAGGAGTTCATGTGAGTTTTACTTTCTTTTGAGAGTGGCTAGAGCTGAAGTTGAACTAAACTGATGGCAACTATATTGGCATGTTTATTGTTGGGTCTGTGAAAGTTGCAGAAAGCCACGAAGAAGAAGATGCATGGATAATTTCTGATCTTTTTATTTCAACCCCCAACTTTTGTCTAATTGCACTATGGCCCAGAATCTTCTGTAATTGAACCATTCACTTCCCTATTGAGTGTTCATTTTCTCTTCATATTTTAATAGTATTTCTAGACATGTTCTTTCTATGATTTGGAGTATAATTGAACCTTAATTTGTTTTAGTGAATTTATTATCTCATTGGGTTATTGTGAATTGGGTAGTTTGGGGTTAAAGGTTTGCTTGGTGGGGTTTGGCTAATGAGTTTTAGCTTATTTATTTGGGTTCTTTGGCTTGGGCTAGAGGGTCAAGGCCAATCTGTTTGGTTGACTAATTTTGGGCCAAAATAATATACTAGCACGCTCTTTTGGCTTTGGAGTTTCGATTGGGTTTGGGAGGCTTTAGCCCAAGAAAATAGAAAATAGCCCAATGGCCTGCTTTGCCAAAAGTCTGGTGACAATTTTTTCATTCCAGTCCCTCAATTTTCTATTTATTTCATTATGGCCCCAAAAACTTTAATTTCTTTCAATCGGGTCCCTAATTTAATTGTAAATAGGCCCTTAAACTTTATTTTTCTTTAATTTTGGACCCAAAACTTTGTTAATGTTTGCAATTAAGTCCCTTCTTCTTTTAACTTCTTTAAATGTGGGTTGTTTACATGATTTAATTGATTCAATTTCGTGTTTATTTTTATCTTTTGTGATTATTTGTTAACTAAAGTAATGTCTTGACTCTTTCTTTGTTTTTTGGAGGGTAAATAAGTAAGTTCATTTCATTAGGGTCCCCAACTCAAGGGAGGTACACCCTATCCCTTATTTCTTACTTTGTTTGACCCTACGTGCCCTATGTGACTTTACGTGTTTAATTGCGTGCCTTTTGAATGTTTATTTATTTATTTATTTGCCTTATTGGTTCTAGTTTTGTATATTTATTTTAGTTCAATTTTGATCATTTTGAAAGGCATTTAAATGCCAAGTTGTAATAGTTAGGGTTTTATTTACTTATTTATTTATTTTCTCCCCTTTTAGATTGTAGTAGGGCCTCCCTAATGTAATAGATAGGGCTTGCTTTACTTTATTTGCCTTGCGTGATTTGTATGCTTACTTGCTATGTGTTACCGCTTTTCTAGGATTTAGCATCTAGATATGCATGCTTATGTATTATGTGAATTACGTGCTCACATGCCTACTTGCTTTAACTATGCCCATTTACTTGTATATATATGGTGAATGCAAATGTACGGTATAACCGTGGCTAGTCCAATGCTAGTCATGGTTACTTATTCCCAATCGCTCACAA
Source organism: Coffea eugenioides (assembly GCF_003713205.1). NCBI lineage: Eukaryota > Viridiplantae > Streptophyta > Magnoliopsida > Gentianales > Rubiaceae > Coffea > Coffea eugenioides. The sequence continues at coordinate 24,053,472 of NC_040038.1, forward strand.
GTCCAATGCTTGTGAGAGAGCGTTAGTAAAGGGCTAGTCCAATGCTAGACCCAATAGGGCCGTTCCTCACTAGTACATACTCGCATGCCTTCACTACATTTTCATGCATTTTTCTTAGTATTTTTTACGTTTTTGCATGATCCTTTACCCTTTTCCCACATTCAAAGTATGATCCTTAGGATTTTGCACTTCACTCTAGTCATTAGGGTCATTTGCCTGATTAGGTTAGAGAGTTATTCTTTTGGTAAGGGGGATGGACAAGTTTGTCTATACGTAGCCTTAGCACGCTCATTCTTTTTCTAACCAAAAGGAAAAGCAAAAGTCACGATTAGGGTCTCCTCGTACCATTCTTGCTTGCATTCCTCTAGGATTCGTACATCTCATTTACCCACTATCATTTAGCACTCTCAATTAAAAAACTATTATTTTTCACATGTTCACTTCACATGACTCTTATCTTACATATTCTCACTCTACCACTTGCACTTTATATACTACCACTGAGCACACATACACTTCACACTATCACTTTACATACCTCACCTTGCACTCCTATTTTGCACACTCCCACTTACACACTATTATTTTATTATTACTTTTTTCACTTCACACGAGCTCGTGTTTCACATTTTTCACTTTCACAACAAACTCATGTTTTCACATTGCATACATTCATTCCATTCATTTTTTCACCATTAGCATTACTCGTGACCTCTTGGAGGGCTTATCTTTGGCTATCACAACTCATGTGATTTAGTCCGATCGAGCCTCTAAGAGATATTTGTCCCTTTCGATTCCTCATTAGGTTTAGGATTGCATTCATATTAGTTACATCTAAATACGATACATCTTTTGGTTAGAAATTAGGAAAATCATGACTAAATCATGCAACTAGCTTAGACTAGATTGAGAGGGTGCCTTAGACTTTGTCTTTGCCTTCCCTCTCTTCAACTGTGACCCCCGAACCATTTTTCTCCGATTTATCGTAGATTTTGGAGTCAATCTAAAAAGGTTTTACATTTAAATCCACATTTTTTTGGTGACTTGGTACACCCCAACTCAATACCAAGTGGCGACTCCTACATTTTACCAAAACCTTTTTAGATTACTATTTTTGGCCAAAACGTCGCATTTCAAAATCCCGTGGCCTTTCCCTTTCATTTTCACACACATCACCATTTTTCAAACCATACTTCACTCACTTATTATACTTTTATTTTATTAAAAATGGGGCGCGACAACTGGCGACTCCACTGGGGACTTTCCTAAGTGGGTCCGAACATTTGATTTAGTTATTCTTTTCCTCTTCTACCTTTTTCATGTATCGCATTTGGATGTTTAGGGTTGCATTTTTCCTTTTTTTAGGATTTTTTGCATTTCGCGCGTATCAACTCACTCCCTCACCCGTTTGCGTACGATTGATTTGATGGATGGATGGTTTATTTATGTGATCCCGCGCTTTGCATTGCATTTGGGTGGGGGAATATTACCCTAGAGCCTCGCGTTGGTTCTCGATCCCTCCCCTCCAAGCGAAGCACTAGCATACGTGCATACGCCTTAATTTTTATCCCTCATTTATTTTTCTTTTAGTGGCTTGTCACGCCACTCCACCCTACTAGGATTAGGTGACACACTTGGACGTGTGATCGCGACATGATGTGTGCGTAGCATGATCTGAGGGGTCACTCAATCTTCCATTTTAAGTTTTGGATTGATAGCCTTTAGCTTTTAGTCGAAGGTTGAGGATTTTTTGATAGATTCACTCAAACACGTAGCCGTGACACGATGTGTGCGTAGCGGTGTTTGGAGAATCGCTCAAGCCACCGATAAAGGGCCTTGGAATTGATGACCCTTGGCCACGAGTGTGACGACCCCACCTCCCCCTAAGGCGAACCAGAGGGTTCGGCGGGCTGCCTGCCCGGCTCTCGCCGGGACTCAGTCGTTCACTAAAGTCCTCAAATGAATTACAAGAATAAACCTCAAAGATACAGCACATGGTCCACAAATATACATCCAAGTCTCCAATAATTACATGTCACAATTGCAGCGGAAACAATTCCCAACTATACATAAAATGATTCCAAATCCAAATTGTACAACATAAAGGCCATCCATTCACGTGAATAAGCACAACAAGTCCTGCCTTCGCCTTGAGCCCTGTGGAGGGGAATAAAATATTTTTTGGGGTGAGCTAGAAGCTCAGCGAGTAACCAGAAAATCAGTAATCAAATCGGTTTAACAATATTTCTTTTCAGTGATGTCATAAATCACATGATAAGTCCAGAAATGATTACAGCATTTACAAAACATTAAATATGGAGTATCAATAATTCAAGAAACATGTACAATGGAAAGCGATAGTAACATTCATGAAAAGGATACGTTCATTTTTTATAAATAATCCCTCGTTCATCTTTTTTTTTTTTCCGGACGTTGGCCGGTCTGTGAGGACTCGTAAAAACTATTATTTTATGCCTAATTTATGGCTTAATAAATTATTTAATTGGATTTTTATCCCAAGGAATATTTTCTAGTCTTATTAGACCTAAATACATGGTAATATAACTTCGTTATATTTTTAAAGTGACTCGTTCTAAAAATTAATTTCCTGGAGTGCGTTTAGTAAAAATAGTGAGTAGTACTTGGAGATTTTATCCGCGTAGTAGCACAATAAGCTTGGAATATTGGAGACTTGTACTATGGTCCTAAAATAGGTAATCTTATGAGTAAATACTCAAGTGATAGTTAGTAGTGCAATCGTTATAAGAATTTATTGGAAGTTTCGCGTTATCGCGTTAAAATTGACGGTACGCGTTTTCACACGCGCGACCTTATTTGAGGGACTTTAGACCCTTATTTCGGGACAACTAAGAGTGAATAATACTTACATGAGTATAAATGCATTGGAGGTTCAGTGCACTAGTGAACCAAACGCGCGAGAAAATCGAGCCCTAATCGCGCCAAACACACCCTAATGAGAGTTGACTTATGGGTGAATTTACACCACTTATTTCACCTTCTCTTGGAAGCTAAAAGAAATCAGATCACTCTCATCTTCTCTCTCCTCATTGCCGACCAGCCCTCCCCTCTCTCTAACTCCCTTGCTTCAAAATTTCAGCTCATAAATCTCACTCAAACCAACCCCAAATCATCTCCAAATTCAACCAAACTTGCACCACACTTAGCTTGATACTTGAGGATCATTTTGAGCAGCAAACAAGGGCTGAAAACCACGGTTTTTCTGGGGTAAAATAGGGCTGAAAATTCTGCTTGAACATCAAACCAAAGTAAGTGATGATCCACTCTTGGAAACTTGAAGTTTGGAAGCTATCTTACCTTGTTAAGTTCATGCATGCATTTGGTTAGCTTGATATGGTTGTGTAATGTTCTAGTGGGCTCTTTGTATTCCCACACTTGGGTTGTTGTTGCTGATTTGAGGATCAATGTTGGATTTAATGGTAGTTTAATGGTTATAATGATGGATTTATGGAGTGTTATTGTTGGAAACTCAAGTAGAGGTCATGACCAGAAATTGCTGAATCTGCCCCTGTTTTGTTCGGCCATGATAAGGCCCATTATTTATTGGCATGAACCTGATGTTTATATGCTATATTATATGTGTAGAAATTTTCGTTGGAAAACATTAACGTTTGGATGGGCAAACGAATTTATTCGTGGACTAGGCAAGCTGGAAAGTTATTTTCGGGTAACCCTGTCCAGCGGTAGTATTTTGACCATAACTCTGTCCTCGGGTGTCGAAATCAAGTGCCGTCAATGGCGTTTGAAACTAGACATTCCTAGCTTTAATTTGAGATAAAATGGACGTTCTGATTCTTTGTGAGTGAGCAGAACCAAATGTTTTAAGATGGCAGTCCTGTCTCTCGGATTTGCTGGAATGGCTTGTAGAGGCAGCAACTTGAGGCTCAATTTTGAGCTGGTTGCTTGCCGAATTTCAGAACATTTCCTTCTGTGAACTTTTAGTCCCGTGAATTTATTTTCTAACGCCATAAACCATGCCTCATTCCGAGTTAAATTGATTGAGTTGTGACTAAAACAGGAGGACTGCCCTGTTTTGGAAAAACGTAGTATTTGGACTGATTTGGGGCAAAACTTGGGAATGATTTTATTAATTGAAGTTCTTGATGCTCATCCCTTACCAAAGGCATCATGGATGTATCTTAGACCTTTATCTCTCAAATGAACCATGGTCGGATAGTTTTCTTGGTTAAACGATTTGAACTTGGAAAATGAAAGTTACAAGGCAGATTGCCTTAGAATTTTTCCTGAACTTTGGATGAGTTGTTAACTACCTTCCCGAGGGTATTTTTCCCTGAAATTTGATAGAAAAATACCTTGCATATAGGAGTAAAATACTGCCAATTTTGGCACCAATTCAAGTTCGTTTCGATACCGAATTAAATTTCTAGTGTTGGAGGTTCAAAACTGGAAATTCTTCTTCAGTCTTGAATCTTCCTCAACTTTGAGCTACCGTATCTCGGTACTCGAAACTCCGATTCTCGATCCGCTTGTTTTTCTATAAACCTCACTCGTAACTATAATTGAGTTACAAATTTTAGATGCCGGTTTGCAATGTGTGAATCGTGCCGAATTTTCAAAGTTGGCCGAAATCCAACTTAATTCTGCCTTGAACGCCGAACCTGTACCTTCAACCTCATTTTTGAGTACATTCCACTTAGATTCATGGAAAGGTGTCTTCTAAGAACTTTTAACACTTTCCAAAAGGTTTCCAACGGTATAAAGTTTTCCAATTTTAGACTTATATCGAGAGAGATACGAATTTTCAAAGATTTAGGATAAAACTGAAATTTCTCAATTTTCAAGGCAAAGGAGTTTTTCCAAAACTCTTAATTCTCTTAGTATTATTCAAACGTTTTGCCCTCGCTTTTTATGATAAAAAGCCAAATAATATTGTACATAATAAAAGGCAAGTTGAACCTCGATTTACGTGTAATTGAGGTTCCCTTTTGCGAAATAATCCTTAGATTGTACTAGTGTACGATCTTCATTGATAAATGGGTTAATTGTGTGACTATCCACTATTAATTGCCAGGCGCACAAGGAGACCTTCAAGAGGATCTCACAGTGGACACTTGAACTCCCAGAAAACAATTCTTATTGAATTGCTCGGTGAGTGTCAAGTGTGTGAATTTTGATACTTGCTTATTTGTGGTATTTGTTGGAAGTTTTAAAAATAAGGGCGGGTGCGTACTTTACCGCACTCGTTCTAATTTCAAATGAATGATTGGAATGTATTGAATGAATGAAATATATTGAATGAATGAATGAAATGCAATGTTATGTTATGAATGCATGTCGTTGGAGTGAACCTCCTCGACTTTCAAATGAATGGGGGACGCCCAAACTCATAGGCCGACCTTAGACTCGAGCCAGCAATGGGCTTGGTGGGGACTTAGGCGTGCCATGAGATAAATATGAGCTTGACCTAATGAGAGGTCTTGCTCGGCATACTCGTGGAGTATCGCCTTATAAATGACTTGTGGGCCCTTGAGGTGTACGGTGGACGGAGAGAAGTAAGTGGTGATCTACGGAAATGGAAATACCGACCCGGTTGACAGGAGGGTCAATGCGGGAAGGTATACGAATGACATCGGCAGAGCGAGTGGAACTTAGCTCTTGAGAGCTATTATATCCTTGAATTGTTTCTGGTTACTTTTCCTGTTTAAATGATTGACTATTGAAGGAACATGGTTTTATTTACTAAATTTGGGATTGCTATTTGAACAAAGTGCTTGCATGTGTGTTCTTGGCCTCACGAGCGTTTAGCTCACCCTATAGTTTTGTTTTCCTTAACAGGACCGAATCTTGGAGAAGTAAGGAGAAACCATTCGTGGTACTTTTGTTAAGACTCCTGCTATATTTTGACTAGGCCCTGGTTTGGGTTGTACTTTTGGAAATTTGTAAACTTGAAAGTTTGGGCCCTGACGTGTATGTTGAATTTAAGTTGTTTTATGATTACCGATGTAATGGTTACATGTTAAATGACTTGATAAGCTTGAACGCTTCCGCATTATTGTATTTATGTTGTTCTCTTCAAAGTGTTTAGTCCGGTTCTAAATTGAATGGAATTGCTTGAGTCCTGGCGAGAGCTGGGCAGGCGTCCGCGGATACCCTTTGGTCCGCCTTAGGGAGATGTGGGGCGTCACACGGTCTCCACCCATCCGGACGTAGCCGGACTCCACCCATCCGGACGTAGCCGGACTACAAGGTAATACTCGAGTATACCAAATTCACCCAGGGTCACCATATCGCCCGACCGAGTCCGCTTCTGGCTCGAGTCGATCGGTAACGAAGGGCAGTGGCCAGTTCAGCCAAACGGCTTACATTCATGCGCAACTAGCATTTAATCATTAATCATTGAAAATTTCATATTTATTTAGGTCGAGTGCGATAAAATACACACTCGCCTAGAAAACTCGTTTTAACAATCATTGAAAGCACTTAACACATTATCAATCAATAATAACAAGCCAATAAATCAAGGAATACAGCAACAAGGAACACTCATATGCAAGCACGCATGATATGCAAGAAAACAGTTCAAAAGTAACTTTGGAAACAGTTTAAAGGTAAATATTGCAAGAAAACGGTTCAAAAGTAACTGTGGAAACAGTTCAAAAGTAAATAATGCAGGAAACGGTTCATAAATAACTTTAGAAATAGTTTGAGGTCACTCACCTCCACGGCTCAGAAATCATCCATCATATATCATTGCCTTGCTCAAATCCAAGTCTTAGATCACAAATTCAATGCAAACAAGTCCTTTAAAAGTTCGGACAGCACTTCCCCTGAATTTGCTAACTTTTCCAGCCATCATGGCTTCATTATTTCCTCATTCCAACCCAAAGGTACACAACAACAAGTTCATCCAATAGCCATTCAGCAAGCTCCAAGTAGTACTAGTACAAGTCAAGCTAGGGAAAAGTCCGGAAATGAAAGTTAAGCTCAAAACCAGAAAAACAGTTTTGACGTCATTTTGCGGTAATGGCACCAAAGGTACTACGATTGTCGGATGAAGGTACAAGACCCACTGTTTCGAAGCTAAGAGATAGGGGTACAATATTGCAGAAGGTCACTCAACCCAGTTTCGAGTGTAACCAGGTCAAAAATGCAAGAAACTATACCAGAATCACAAAAACAGATTCACAGAACGCATTCCAGCGGAAACATCATAACTCAGGCTCTCCAAGTCCAAATCCAGAAATTCCAAAACCAGATAAAAGCTAAGAAACAGGGATACATTTCATCAGAAGACCTTAACAACCAATTCGGAAGCAATTCCAGCCAAAACAACCAATTACAGTCGCAAATCCCAATTTCGGGTAAACCAGAACAGCAATAGTAATTTTGACTTTTCTCACTTTACACTACTCCGATTGACCTGAAATTTTGTAGGCACCTTTAAAATGTCATTCCCTACAACTTTCATGTTTTAAGAAAAGGCCAATTCGGCCTCTATCTAGGACCTAAAATTTCGGACAGAATGAAGAACCAAGAACCCTAATTTTCCAGATTTCTTCCAAAACAGAATTTACTTGCAATCTTCCACTTTTTCCACCTTCTAGAATCATTAAACATCATTTCCAATCATCATACATAACCACATAATCATACTCATATTAAAACAGAAAAATCCCCAAAAATAATAAAAGTTCATCCATCCAACCACAACTCAAAATATAATCCATCAAACCATCTCTTTAGCCATCACAAGTCACTAATTTAGCATAATCAAGAACAAAGAAAGGATGGCTAGACATGATACCTTCAAATATCAAGAAAGGTGATGACTTAGGGATTTTTCTTCCAAAACAACTCCACCAAGAGCTTCAATCTTCCTTAGCTAGCAAGTTTTATGGAGTGATTTGCAATTTAATTGGTTGGAACTCAAGATTTGGACAAGAAATTGAAGTGCAAGATGATGGATTTTCTCTCTCTTTTTCTCTCAAAATTTCGTCCAAGACAAGCTAAAATGGAGAGAAATTGGGTCCAAATTGGTTTTAGTAAAGTTAGAAAAGTCTTGGTCAAAAGTCAAGGTCCAATGGTTTTGTGACAAATGGTCCTTTAGGGTTTTAATCTTATCTTTTTGTCTCTCCAATACAAATATCTTAACACATTGTAAAATAATATCACTTAATACAAAATTCCAACAAGTTGTAAAAAATATAATGCATTTACCGCACTTGCGGGTCCCACGTCCAAAATACGCTTTTAATTTCTCAAAAACTAACCGATACTAGAAAAATCATTTTAAAACTATCTTTGCTCATAACTTTATCTGGGAAATTTTTCTAATCAAGAAAATGTAGAAAAGGCGGGCGTTTAAAAAAATAAACCCTAGAAAATTAGAAAATTTCCGGGTTCTCAAACTCATTTTTTTTTCGGGGCGTCACAACGAGTCTGAAGGCTCGGGGACCTAAAACCTATCGAGTCTAGATGCATTAGTGAGCCAATACCTCATGCATCCATGATAGTTTGCCTAGGGTAGAGTCTGTCTTACCCCCTATTAGGGACACCATTCACGAGGGGAGGGATCCAACCCCTCTATTCTTTTTTTTTGCTTTATATCTTTGTATTGCTTTGCTACAAATGTGTTATGTGTATTTGTCTGATTAAACTAACTTTTCTTGGCTTTTGTCTCCATTGCATTCATAAGCCTAGAAAATAAGAGTCCTGGCATGGTACTCTCTAGGAGCCTACCCTATTTGATGTGACACGTTTAAATTCAATATTTCGCATTTGCACCATGAATCCATTTCATTTTAGGCTCACCCTAGCATACAAAAGGGGTTCCTTTAGGTCACGTTTCATTTGTGTACTGCATATTTAGTCGCTTTGATAAAATGGCATCATGCATAAACCCTAGAAAGGGAACGCCGCATAGGGAATCCTATTTTAGGAATAAAGCCAACCTTTGTTTTTTCCCGTGGGTATTTGTGACAGCCCCACCTTCCCCTAAGGCGAACCAAAGAGGTTAGCGGACGGCCTGCCCAACTCTCGCCAGGACTAACGGTGCAGTTAAACACGATCTAAAACGTTCCGGGAGAATAAAAGCGCGCTCAAACAAGTCAAAATCGTAAAATAGCCAAACAAAAATCAAAACCGTCGATGAATAATGGGTGCCATGTCATACAACTCGGAAAAACATTTCCAAACCAAATAGGACACATAAACAGGGTTAAACAGTGTTATACACATACGTTTGTAATTTACAAAACAAAAGGGAGAGAATTGGATCAAAATACATTTAGGGTTTTTCCAACTATCGATGAGCTTTACAAAATATATATATAACTAGCTCAACTCGTGCTTTAAAACATCATAGTCCCCAAAAATGGTTCCCTGTATGGAAAACAAAGGCAACAGAAAGGGGTGAGCTTACGCTCAATGAGGTACCAAACATATAGGGGTAAAATCATGGCCTTTCACGTTTAATCAATCAGATACATATACCAGATATAAAGGAAAGCATTTAGACACAGTGATTCAAAAGAAAGGATACAGGTGGCTCTCAGGAGCCAGATTTCCATCTGCAGTACTTGATCCGAACCCGTTGACTCTCCGTCAACGTACATAGAACCAACATATCCGTAGACCCCACTTTACACCAATTTTCGTCCACCAAACATACCCCTACCGGGCCCGAACGCCGAACAGAACAGAAGTGGTAATACTCGAGTATACCGAAATTAAGGGTCTCAATACCCAAAGATTCCTGAAACAGACTATCGTGGTTCGTTATCTAATCGACCAGGCCCTTGTCGGCCTGACTTGAGTAACTAGCCACAGGTGTTGAGCTCAGAGGTCACAGAAAGGTCGTTGGATACCAGTCTCCAAACGACGTTCGAACAGACTCAGATACAGATAACAGATTCAGATACAGATAACAGATTACATATAGTCAAGAGGCATACAGACAGACAAGAGAACGAGTGTGATAAAGTACACCCTCGTCTCAAACAGATTAAACAGATAGTACAATCATTCAGATCACAGATTGCAAGTGCAGAAATCAAGTTAAGCAACAAGTGAGGGGAGTGGTACACTCACCGGTTCAAGTACAGATACTTCAAAAGTTTTCACTTCAGATTGGCTTTAATCGCCAAGAAACCCTAAAATCATCAAAGTAAACCAATTGAAGGTTTCACATCCAAAATCGAGTAAACGGAATGCACAAGTGAGGCTCGACTACATGTCGTACGCCTTTCCATGTTAAGTACTAGTACAAGTACTAGTACAAAGAATAAAGATATGACTTTTGAGCAAAAAGGATAACAGTTGGTCCTAGGGTTACAAACAACTCCTAAAACCCATCATTTTTTTCAAAAGGCAACTCAAACCTAAAAAGACTAAACGGCCTAGAAAATTAGACAGCATTTCCCCTAAATTTGCTTACTTTTCCAGCCATCATGGCTTCATTTTTCCTTAAATCAGCCCCAATGTCATACGCAATATAAATTCATCACAACAGCCGTTCAATAGGCTCAAAGTCATTCAAGTACAAAATTTAGCTAGGAAAATGACCGGAAATGAAAGTTAAGCCTTAAAACCCAAAAACAGTTTTGACGTCATTTAGCGTATTGGGCACAACCGGCACTACGATTATCGGATGGAGGTGAAATATACACCGTTTCGAAGTTAACATAAAGGGTTACAATGTTTAAGAAGGCCATTCAGTCCAGTTTGTAGTGAAACTACATCAAAATTGCAATGTACCAACCCAGAACCGCATAAACAGGTTAGCAAACCGCATTCTGGTTAAACAACCATAATTCAGGCTACCAAAGTCCAATTCACTTGATTCCAAAGCCATCCGAAAGCTAAGATACTAGGATATATTTCTTAAGAAGACATCAACAACCAAATCAGTAGTATTCCCGGTCAAACTAGCCAATTACAGAAGGAGATTCTCAGTCTCGGGTAACTACAGGGCAGCAGGGGTAATTCAGTTGTTTCACAGGCTACGTTGCTCCGATTGGCCTGAAATTTTGTAGGCATCTATAAAATATCATTCCCTACAACTTTCATGTTCTAACCCAAGGCTAATTAGGCCTGTAACTATGAGTAATAGTGCCGGGAAAAATGGGTTGGATTGAAACCCTAATTTCCAGAATTTCCTTTCAATGCGGAAATTTTCCGCAATTAGCCACAACTTACACCCTCTAGCTTCATTTAAGATCATTTCCAACCATCATACCAAGCCACACCATAATAATCATATGAAAACAGAAAAATCATGATTAAATAGAAAAAATTCAACAATTGCAACCAAAATCATGAAATAGCCCACAATTTCACCTCTTAAACTACCACAAGCCATCAATTAAACATCATTAGGTAGAAAAAAGAGGTTTCTTAGTTACTCACCTAATCAACTCAAGAAAAGAGACCACTTAGCACTTTAGCCTTCCAAACCACTTCACTAATCACCTTACAAGCACTAAACTAAGAGGTTTTATGGAAGAAATTCAAGATTAAACGGTTAGTTTGTGAGATTGGGCAAGATTGGAGCAAGAGACTTGAGAGCTTTTCTTTCTTTTCCTCAAGCAAGAGGTTCGGCCAAGGAGTGGAAATGTGATGAAATTTTTGGGTCAAATTTGATTAAATTGGTAAAGTAGAAAAGGTAGTCAAAGGCAAGACTAAACCTCCAAGTGACACTTGTCACTACCATTAATGCATGGCTATCCTTTTGTCTCTCCAACTCTCATCCATTTGGTATCCTCTAATTACCTCTTAACACCTATTAAAATAAACCCAGTATCCAACACTTAACCTAACTGGCCGAATTTTACCGAACTTTCCGCACTAGCGGGTCCCAATCCGATATACGCTCTTAATTTCTCAAAAACTAACCGATACTAGAAAAATTATTTTAAAACTATATTTACTCATAAAATTTATTTTTAAAATTTTTTGAATAAAGAAAATGTGGAAAAACGTGCAATTAAAAGAAAATAAAACCTAGAAATTAAGAAAATTACGGGTCCTCACAGTATTTACCCCTTCAAGGGACTGCACGTTTAAGTTATCGCTTAACTGGAGGAATGAGACTCGTAAGTAAGGTAATTGACAAACTACTTTCTCCATTTTAGATGGATTGCCCTCGCCGAATTTATCAGTTGTTGATACCGTCAACCGAGGTTCAAAGATGGCCTACCTTCATGCCACCCAGTGAATTGCATCAAGTAGCCCAATATTTAGGACCGATTGGAGACTTTAAGGAGATCAAATCCAACGGTTATTTGGTAGAGGCTTTAGTGCATCTTTGGGACCCAGAGTGTTCTGCTTTTAGAATAGGTAATAGGCAAATGATTATAACACTCGAGGAAGTAGTTGGCCTTCTTAATCTACCCATGCATGGAACTGCCTTGATTTTTCCATCCGCTTCAGACAAGGCCGAATTTTGTAAGATCATAGGATTGAAAGAGTCAGTACTACGAGGGTCAGACCAACACGTTGCCGTGAATATTCTGTTTGAACGTTTTGCACCACGGGACGGGTTCGAGAGGCATGTGACAGATTTTGTGTTCACTTCCCAAGCCATATGGGAGCGCAAAAGGCCACTAGTATACGGAATAGTTATGAATGGGATCTATTTCTTTCCAAGGAAATATCAAAAGATAGCTTTTAAATTAGCAAAAATTGTGAATGACCTTTTTTTGGGAATCCAAGGTAAGCAATGCTCTATAGTCCCGACCATTCTCGCAGACATTCTTTTAGCTTGTACCAGTTGCCAAAAGGGAGAAAAGTTCTTTTATGGGGCGAATTTGGTTTTGCACATATGGGCTATAGGGCATTTTAGGAGACAAGCGTCCGTTGCCAATAGTTTGCCGGTAATTGGGTACAATTGGATAGTTACACATCCCAAAAGAGTCAACGAAGAGGGTCTACCGAAGAACGCATCCGAATATGTGGACTACTTGGAAATGTTGCAAGATCATGACATTAGGTGGGTATTAGATTGGACGGACTGTTTTAAGCCGGTACTTCGCACTAAGGCATTAGAATGTGTTCTCTTGTTGGGTACTCAAGGAATCATCTCATATACCCCGAAGAGGTTTCTCAGACAACTAGGTCGCATCCAGGGACTGCCGTCTACATCTGAGTTAAGTGAAGTCGTCGTATTCTTTGAAAAGGGGGTACGTCCAAAAGAGATCCCTATGAAGAGCCAAATCACTGAAGCTTGGAGAACAATATCGGACGACAGAAGCATTAGCTACCTTCCAGAACTCAAACAGAAAGGTGTAGCAACTTCACAATACGATGATTGGTTAAAAGACTCCACCACGCAAGGGTTGCAATGTGAACCGTATGAGGAGATCAAGAAGTTGAAAGCCATCATTGAAGCCAAGGACAAAGAGGTGTTACAGTTGAAGAAATCCGTCGAGGCACACAAGGAAAGGGTAGAGGAAAGCAAAAGGTTATATGAAGAGGAGCGAGAAAAGCGCCAAGAGATGAAGCGGAAATGTGGCGAATTATATGATCAAGCCGAACGTGTCAAGATGCCATATGCTAGAGAAAGTAGAGATTCTGTACTAGATAGGCTCAGAAATTTTGGTGACCTTGTACGAAATCGCCTTCGTGACATGATGTAAACAAATGTATTTGGTATTTTGCAATGAAGTGAAATCTCTCCCTTTCCACAAAGTGTTTGTCAAATAACAGGTTTGATTAACGGGTCTCATTCCGAAAGTGTTGCATCATGCTAGGCCTACCCTTGGCACAAAAAGGGTTCCCCCATAGGACATGCATCCGAATTTTTTTGGATATTTACTAACTCTTATCTTTTTCTTTTTCTTTATTTTATTTTTGTTGGAAAAGCTAAGTGAGGGCCAAATCTAAAGGCAATTCCTTTCAAAAACTTTCAGGTAATTTTTAAACATAGCTTCTCGCCGAAACCCCATCATAACACGATCCCGTAGTCAAGCCCAAAGGAATCGTGTAAACATGAGTTCACAACCGGAATCGTCGGATAGGTCTGCTACTACGGCTCAACCTGAGACTACAAATTTGGGGGTCCAGTTAACCGAGATGCTTGCTAAGTTTAGCGAAATGACCACCGAGATGGCGGCCCAGAGGAAATTGGTTGATCAACTTATCAGCAGCGGAGTTCAACCCGAACCTGCACCCGTCAGACAGCCTGAGCCAGAACCCTTTGTCATAGCCCCGTCTCAAACTACCTTTACTCCATCTTTCGTTATTCCACCCGAAAAACTTTCACCTATACCACCACAAATTTGACATACACTTACCCTCCTAATCCTTCATTCTTTCCTACTCACATGCAAGGTCCACAACCCCAGATCACTTCAAATATACCTCCCGAGTGTGAGAACCCGTAACTTTTCCATTTTCTAGGTTTTATTATCTTTCTAGGTTTTCTTATCTTCAATGGTTTGTTTTCTGCACTTTCTGTATCCGAAAAATTTTCTAGATAATTTTATGAGTAAATATAGTTTTTAGATGATTTTTCTAGTATTAAATAGGTTTTGAGAAATTAAGAGCGTATACCGGATGTGGGACCCACTAGTGCGAAAAGTTTGAAAAAATTCGGCCAACTAGGTTAAGTTTTGGATACTGGAATTAAATTACCGGGTGTTATGAGATATTTAGAGGTTGCCAAGTGGATAGGTGTGAGAGAGACAAAAAGTTAGGCAAACAATTAATGAAAGTGACATGTGTCACTTGGAGATTTATTCCTACTTTTGACTTACTATTCATCTTTTTACCATTTTACTAAATAAAACCAAAAATTGACCAAAAACTCTCCAAATTTCAAAGCTTCTTGGCCGAACCTCTTCCTACAAGAAAAGAAAGAAAAGCTTCCAAGTTTCTTGCTCCAATCTTGCCCAATCTCACAAACTAACCATTTAATCTTGCAATTTCTCCATAAAACCTCTTCAATTAGTGTTTGTGAGTTGTTGTGTGAAGTTATTTGGAAAGTTAAGGTGACCAATTGCTCTCTCTCTCTTGTTTTTAAGGTGAGTTGTGAAGAACCACCCTCCTCCCTTAATTGATGCTTAAATCATGCTTAGTGGTAGTATGAGATGCAATATTATGGATTATTTCTTGATTTGTGGTTGAAGTGATGAAGTTTTATTATTTTTGGGGATTTTTCTGCTTTAATATAAGCATGATTGTGTGGCTATCTATGATGATTGGAAATGGTATATAATGACTCTAGGAGGTGGTAAAAGTGATTAATTGCAACCAATTTCTGGTTTGGAAGAAATTTCAGAAAATTAGGGTTCTAGTGGGAGCATTCTGCCCGAATTTTTAGCTCCTAGTTAGAGGCCGAATTGGCCTTGGATTCAAACATAAAAGTTGTAGGGAATGACATTTTAGAGGTGCCTACAAAATTTCAGGTCAATCGGAGTAGCGTAGAGTGAGAAAAGTCGAAATTACTATTGCTGTTCTGGTTTTACCCGAATGTAAGAGTTGCGCCTGTAATTGGTTGTTTTGGCTGGCATTGCTTCAGAATTGGTTGTTGAGGTCTTCTGATGAAATTTAACCCTGTTTCTTATCTTTCAGTTGGTTTTGGAATTTCTGGATTTGGACTTGGATAGCCTGATTTATGATGTTTCCGCTAGAATGCATTCTGTGAATCTGTTTTTGTGATTCTGGTATGGTATCTTGCATTTTTTACCTGGTTACACTCGAAACTGGGTTGAGTGACCTTCTGTAATGTTGTAGCCCTGTCTTTTAGCTTCGAAACGGTGTATCTTGCACCTTCATCCGACAATCGTAGCGCCTTTGGTACCATTACCGCAAAATGACGTCAAAACTGTTTTTCTGGTTTTGAGCTTAACTTTCATTTCCGGACTTTTCCCTAGCTTGACTTGTACTAGTACTACTTGGAGCTTGCTGAATGGCTATTGGATGAACTTGTTGTTGTGTGTGTACCTTTGGGATGGAATGAGGAAATAATGAAGCCATGATGGCTGGAAAAGTTAGCAAATTCAGGGGAAGTGCTGTCCGAACTTTGAAGGGATTTGTTTGCATTGAGTTTGTGATCTAAGACTTGGATTTGAGCAAGGCAATGTTATATGATGGATGATTTCTGAGCCGTGGAGGTGAGTAACCCTAAACTATTGTTAAAACTTCTTGTGAAATGTTTCTTGCATTATTTACTCGACTGCATCTCATGCGTGCTTGCATGTGAATTCATGATATGATTTTGACTTCAATGAGTTCTGGGAAAGTCTTGTGCTGGACACCAACGTCTCCACCCTGTTTATGGTTCATGTTCATGTTTATCTGGAGCTCAAAAAGGGGCTCCCTCTTAATGTTAATGTTAATGTTAAATGATCTATTTGAGCGTTGGGTGTTCAAGTGCTATGACTTCACTGGCTCACGAGAGCAATAAACGGACATTTGTTCTTTGAATCATGACATCATCGAAAGGATCGAAATGCAATATTGTGAAATATATTTGATTACTGATTTTATTGGTTACTCGCTGAGCTTCTAGCTCACCCCAAAAATATTTTATTCCCCTCCACAGGGCTCAAAGCGAAGGAAGGACTTGTTGTGCTTATTCACATGTCTGGATGGCCTATATCTTGTACAGTTTGGATTTGGAATCATTTTATGTATAGTTGGGAATTGTTTCCGCTTCGCTTATGACATGTAATTTTTGGAGAATTTGATGTATATTGGAGATTTATATTGTAATATTTGAGGTTTATTCTTGTAATTTATTTGAGGAATGTAGTGAACGACTGAGTCCCGGCGAGAGCTGGGCAGGCGGCCCGCCGAACCCTCTGGTTCGCCTTAGGGGGAGGTGGGGCTGTCACACCGAGCCGTATACTTTTTATCACACCGCTGCAGAGCCCTTCCTGCCAGACCATACTGTCCAAGCTAAACCAGAGATAGGAGAATCTTCTGCTCCTGCGGATATGAAGTTGCTCAAGCGCCTGGACCGTTTGATGAATTTATGAGGAAAAGTCAGGGGTTAAAAAAGCAAGGAGTGCTGGACTATGATGAGCTTTGCCTTTTTCCTGATGTACAATTGCCTGTGGGGTTCAAGACCCCAAAATTTAACAAGTATGATGGGACAGGTAATCCCAAAACACACCTCCGACTGTTTGCTAACAAGTTGGGAAGACTCGTAGATGATGAAAATCTGCCTCTAAGGCTATTCCCGGAAACTCTGGAGGGGGATGCACTCGATTGGTATTCCAATTTGAAACCGGAGGAAGTAAAGACCTGGCTTGACTTGTCTAATGCTTTCGTGAGGCAGTACGAGTACAATTGTGAGCTGGCTCCGACACGAACCACACTGGAAGGAACGAAGAGGAGACCATCTGAGGACCACAAAACTTATGCTAAGAGGTGGAGAAAAATAGCTGCAAAAGTTGAGCCACCAATGACTGAGGACGAAATTATCCGCACCTTCATTAAGGCACATGATCCTCCGTACTTTGAGGAAATTTTTCGCATAACTGGATGTTCGTTTGCTGCTAGTGTTAATAAGCTCGAAGAATTCGATGACTTCGTAGGAGCTGGAAAGATTGTTAATGTGTCTGCCCTGAAAACTCAAGTGGAAGCTTTGCAAGGACAAGGGAGCAGTGGGAAAAAGATGCAATTTAAAAAGAAAGAGAGGGAAGCTGCCTTTGTTTGGGACTGAAACCCTACACCGAGACCCAGATTTTAACACAGCCCAACATATTCACCACCTTATCCCTGCTATCCAAGTTCTCACCCTGTCTACAACACTAATATCACCCACCCCCGACCTCGCCCAAATTACGCCAACCCGCCTACAACCCCTTTTCAAATATCTCAACCAAATTTCCAACAAACTCGTCCTCGTCCTCCTTACAACCAGAGATTTCCCCCACCAAATAGACCCACCTACAACTATCCCCAACCCACTGAAACCTACAATCAAACCGGACCCGAACATTCACCAACCTAGGCAGGCCTTTGGATCAGTTGTATGAACAGTTGAAGGCTGCCGGTAAAATAGGTGTAATTCCCCTCCAACTTACCCTTATGGCATGCCTGCTGGGTATAATCCACAGGCTATTTGTGCTTATCATTCAGGGGCACCTGGTCACGCCACTGCCGATTGTCGACTCCTCAAACATAAAATTCAAGACATGATCGAGGCGGGGGAAATAGTGCTAAGGAAAAAGGGTGAACAAGGACCGAGCATAAGTACAAATCTCTTTCCCGAACACAAAGACGCCTTTGAGGCATCCACCCCCAATGAAGAAATTTAAAAATCCTGAAGGAGATTTGCACAATTGGATTGCCGAGTATCTTCCCTCTCGAAGGGAATTTCGATGAATCTGGCGATTGTCATTTGCTAAAAATTCATGAAAATTGTCACTGTTTTGTGTAAATAGTTTTATCAAGCTCAATCAAGTTTTTGCTAAAACAATTTTTACATTATCAAGTTCCTGTGTTTTTCAATAGAGTGTACAGTTACATCTTTTCATACCATTTTGTTGATTGCTTATTTCCTTCTAAATTCTCAGATGGCCAAAAATAAAATTATTTGACCCTTTGGATATCACTGTTCTGGAATCCGATGATGGCAATCTCGATATCACTCACGACTTTGGGACTATGGAATCCGGAATTCAAAACGAGAGTGATAGTAAGGAAGTATCTGATTCTTTTTCAAAAAGTCTCGAGCAATATGAAGAGAAATCCAAATCGAACCTAGAAGAGACAGAGATTGTTAACATTGGCACTGAGACTGAGATCAAAGAAATAAGGATAAGTATACATCTAAATGAAAAGAAGAAAAAGAAATCCCCTTCATTGCGTATTCTAATGGAAGCCAAGTTAGAAGAAGCTGATTGGTTAAAGCAGAGATTTTTAACAATTGGCTCTGATTGATGAAAAGCGTCTAAATGTTATATGTCGCGGCCAATGCTACCAAAAACGCATGGCCCGTGCTTACAACAAAAAGATCCACCGATGGTCCTTTGAAGAAGGGGATAAAGTGCTAAAGTGAATTTTGCCAATGCAAGATGAAGCCAAAGGTAAATTTGCTCCAAACCGACAAGGCCAATTTGTCATTCAAAAGGTGCTACCGGGCAGAGTACTTGTTCTAGCAGAGATGGATGGACAGACATTGCCTCAACCTATCAACTCAGACATATGTAAGAAGTTCTTTATTTGATTGTGCAAATTTCGTTTAGAAATCATGTAAGGGACGAGACAAAAAGTCAGGCCATCTTCCTTTCCAATTAAAACATTTCATCCCTAGTCATCCCCTTTGAGCTAATCAGAATAATAATTTTCGTTTGGCAGCCCCTGAGAATTGCAAACCCCACACTGGGGCAAATTTATTTTGAAAGAGAGATGATCAAGAAGAAAAATCGCACACTAGGGCAAATCTAGTTTTTAAAGAAAAATGCAAAAAATGAGGAAATGCAATGAAAAATGCAAAGAGAGAAAAATCCAATCAAACTAGGGCAAATTTTCCTCGGTTTCGTTCAAAATTAGAGATAATTTCAAAATGATGCAATCTCAGGTTATTTCATACCTCTCATAAAAAAATTTGCTTTCAAGCCTCAACTTTTCTTGAAAAACACCCCACCTGACCTCATTACAAAAGCCCAAAGTCCTGACTTTCGTCACTTGCTGTATTTCTATTAGGCAGTTCGCTAATCAACTGGCAGGTGATGTTCATAATGCCTTCGCCTAAGCTTATAAGGGAAGCGGATTTTACTGATGCTAGCAATCTTCAACGCACATTCCTGAGTCGATCATGGTCGAGATCTTCCATTGTTCCTTAGGTGAAAACCCGAAAGGGTACCTCGAAAAAAAAAGAAAAAAAGAGAAGAAAAAGAAAGAGAGAAAAAAGAGGAAAAAGAAAAGAAAAGAAAAGAAAAGCAAAATAAAAACAAAAGGGTGGGGGCAACCTTGGTGAAAACCTGAAAGGGCGCCAAGGTAGGGTTTTGCAGCAAGCGAGCACGAGGAAGAACAACTGGTGACTTGGTTCATTTGGATTTCTTTTCATTTTGTAATACTTCTGCCAATGTTGAATTCCGAAACAAAGATATCTAAAGATTCAAATATGACATTCGTTGGCCAAAAACTGTGTCACTTTGTAAAAATATTCTTTTGCAAATACATTCTTATGAAGCTCATTTTTTCTCAATTGCTTATATTCATGACATTTGGTAGACTTAAGCACAATTGGTTGTGTTTGCATTCTTTTGCATTCATCATTTTTAATCATTGCATTTTGGTGAATAACAATTCCCGTGGTTTATTCGAAGCATACTTGGATTCAGTCATCTCTTGAAAATGGTTGAGATTCAGCAAAGTCGGCTACGCGGGTTTCACAATATGGCAAAATGCATACCTGGTCAGTCTGGAAAAATCAGAAAGTGTTGAAGTGACAAATCCAACTAAGTCAGATGTCGCAGCAAAAGTTGACGAAGGCATCAAAAGACTCATGTTTACACGATTCTCAAAGGGAACGGATCAAATAATGGTGGCAATTTCTTTGTTCTTTCTCTTTTGCAGAAAAAATTCATGCATAGATGAAAACAATCACAACTTCCACTGGAGTCGGTATCGGAAAGAGTTCTCCAGTGAACAAAGGCGGATCGAAAAATGTTGCAAGTAAGTTTGATCAAAAGGTGCAACAACATGGCAATGCAGAATCAACTATTGGCTCAGATGCAAAAACTTAACCTCTACTGGGGCAAAAATTTTGGGCTATTTTCAGGTAAGTATACTGGAATTTCCCGTTTTAAATTCCCTGTTCGGGTCAGTCCCATGTATAAAATTCTCGTTCGGGTCAGTCCCATGTTTAATTTTTTTTTTCATTCCGGTCAGTTCGGGTCAGTCCCATGTTTAAATTTTTTTTTGTTCGGGTCAGTCCAATGTTTAAATTTCTCGTTTGGGTCAGTCCCGTTTTAAATTTCCTGTTCGGGTCAGTCCCATGTTAAATTCTCGTTCGGGTCAGTCCCGTGTTTAAATTTTTTGTTCAGGTCAGTCCCATGTTTAAATTTCTCGTTCGGGTTAGTCCCGTTTTAAATTTCTTGTTCGGGTTAGTCCCATGTTTTAAATTCTCGTTCGGGTCAGTCTCGTGTTTAAATTTCTTGTTCGGGTCAGTCACATGTTTAAATTTCTCGTTCGGGTCAGTCCCGTTTTAAATTTTTTGTTCGGGTCAGTCCCATGTATAAAATTCTCGTTCGGGTCAGTCCCATGTTTAATTTCTCGTTCGGGTCAGTCCCATGTTTAAATTTCTCGTTCGGGTCAGTCCCATTTTAAATTCCCTGTGCAGGTCAGTCCCATATTTTCGGGTCATTCCCATATTTAAAATTCTCGTTCGGGTCAGTCCCATTTTAAAATTTTTTGTCAAAGGGGTTAGTCCTCATTTCAAAAGCGTCAGTCATTTGAGTAGTTTGCAGCAAAATAACCACAGGTGAGTATTTGGTATCTACTTTTTTGTTTCAAGTTTTTCCAAAATTCAGACAAAGAGGGGCAAACTGTAGACACCAAAATTTTAATTTATTTCATTTTTATTTTTTATTGATAATTATCATCTATTTTTATTTTATTTTATTTTGGCATTTTAGATATTAATTTTTTAATTTAGCTTTATTTGTTATTATCCATGTTTGCTCATTAGTCTCTTAATTTTATTTTAAGGCACTTTTAGCATTATTATTTAAAAAAAAAAAAAAAAAGAAGCCGCGCATGCAACATTACAGAAGTATGAAGAAATACCATTTCATGACCATTTTCCACCGGGGATTTTTCTAGTTCTTTCTTTCTCCCAATGGTCATCGGACGGCTCAAGTTTTTGGTAGAAACCATCCCTTCATCCTCACCTTTGAGGTGAGGGTTTTGGGGTCATTGGTTCCTATAAAAGGAAAAACAGCCGCAGCCAAGAAGGGGGGTGAGATAAAAAAAGCAAGAAAGGAAGAGAGAAAACTGAGAGATAAGGAGAGATCGAGAGAAAAAGAGGGGCTGCGGGCAGAGGAAGAGATCTGGGGAGAGGAAAAAAGGGGGGAATCGGATAACAGCTGAAAGTGAGGTTTGCGGCTAAAGAGAAAAAAAGCAGCGAAAGGGATAGGAAAAAGAGAGATAGGAGAATTGGCGGCGGAAAAAGGGATAACCAAGAGAGCAATAGAAAGAGCGGAGAGAAGGGGATTCGGAGGGCGGCTGAAAGATAGAGAGTAATAGAGAGATGACAACTGAGAAAAAACTAAAAGAGAAATTGAAGAGAGCGAGGGAGAACTGAGAGTGGGAGAGAGTTTGAAGCCTGAGACAAAGATAAGGCCGAGAGAGGAAGCTGCCATCGTCTTTATCGTGCCGTCATCAGTCGCAAATCTTCACCGAGAGGAGAACGAAGGGAAAGAGGAGGAGCGACGATCTGAAAAGGCAAGGGAAGAAAAGTTCGGGCAGAAGGTCAGCAGCACGATCATCTCCCAAGCGCACGGGTCTTTCTTCACGCATTTGGTAACCCATTCTTTTCATTTTTCTTCCGCTGACGCATATCCAGATTCATATGCTTCAGTGTTGGGTTTTTGTTTTCATGTCCTGTTCTCCCTTCGGTTCTTTCTTTGTCATGTGTTGTTGATCCAGATCTGGGCTTCATACTTCGGGTCCTGTGTTATGATGAGTCATGAGTTCCTTTTGTGTGGAAGATTCCCCATGTTTTTTTAGTTGGTAGCGAACCCAGTAGATGACAGATTTTTTCTCTTCAGATTTGCATGACTTTTATTCTGTTTTTCTTGCTTTCTTTGCCTGGATCCTGTTAGAATTAAGAGATGACAAGGAAGCTCACTGGTTTTTGTTATTTTTCCAAGTTCAGTGGCTTGTAATCAGAATCTTGTCTTTGGGTTTTCTTGTTAAGGACTTATGAATAAAAGGTGTCAGCTTGCTTCCATCTGTGAACCTGGAGAGATGTTTGCTCTGAGTGTGTTCAGTCTTTTGTTCGTTCTTGAGTACAAAATTATGGTTTGGGTCTTAGGTTTTTATCTTGTGAATTTGTTTTGAAGTTTCAGCAGGAGGTTTAAGGCATTTTGGTTGTGTTTGATAAGCTGCAATTTCGCAGCAGGAGGTGCGAAGTTGCAGAGAAGCTCTCGCTGCATTTTTTCTTTTTTTTGTTTCTTTTTTTTTTCTTTTGCTGTCGGTCAGACCAGATTTGTGTGTTTCTTGTCCTGGAAATTTGGTTTATCAAAGCTAAGGTAGTCGGTGTTCTTGTCAGAGGGCTGGTTTGGGTTTTGTTTACATGCTATAGTTTTCTTTCCTGCCCTGTGTTGAATGTGCAATAGATCTGAGTAGCTGAGAGTTGTGAAAATGGCGGCTACAATTTGCAGAAAGAAACCCAGCAACCAGAAATGTTGCAGTGAAAGGAAACCAGAAAGGAGAAAGCTATAAAAGCTTAGTGATCCTATTCTGAAGTTCTTTTGCATGATTAGATGTTAAATTTCAATGGTCTTACTGTCTAGATTAAAGCTTTGATGTTTAGTTGAGAAAGTTTTGATTAAAGTGTGCGTTTGAATCTGAAATTTGTGTGCGAAAATGAAATGGCAGCAGGTTTGAGTTGCAGAAGCTTGTTTCGTACTACTTTGCATGAAAACTTGCATGAAAACTTCAGAAAAATTGCCCTTTAACCCCTCAAGTCCCCCTTTGTTCTACTATGGCCCGAGTAATTGACCCCCCCTTGAACTTTCTTTTCCTTTCAATTGGATCCTAATTTTGTGAATATGGACTGTTTAGTTATTTAAACGCTTTTAATGATTCAATTTTCATATTTATGTGATTATTTGTGATGCCTTGACCTTTTCTTTTATTTTGGAAGGTAAATAAGTAATTTCACTCCATTAGGGCCCCAACTCAAGGGAGGTACACTCTAATCCTTATTCCTCACTCTCTTTGATCCTAAATGCCCTATGTGACTTTACGTGTTTAATTGCATGCCTTTTGAATGCTTTTATTTAATTGCTTTATTTGTTTCAAATTTGTATATTTATTACATTCGTAATTATTTGGGAAGGCAATTAAATGCCAAGTTGTAATAGTTAGGGTTTTATTTACTTATTTATTTATTTTCTCCCCTTTTAGATTGTAGTAGGGCCTCCCTAATGTAATAGATAGGGCTTCCTTTACTTTATTTGCCTTGCGTGATTTGCATGCTTACTTGCTATGTGTTACCGCTTTCCTAGGATTTAGCATCTAGATATGCATGCTTATGTGTTATGTGAATTACGTGCTCACATGCCTACTTGCTTTAACTATGCCCATTTACTTGTGTATATATGGTGAATGCAAATGTACGATATAACCGTGGCTAGTCCAATGCTAGTCATGGTTACTTATTCCCGATCGCCCACAAGTCCAATGCTTGTGAGAGAGCGTTAGTAAAGGGCTAGTCCAATGCTAGACCCAATAGGGCCGTCCCTCGCTAGTACATACTCGCATGCCTTCACTACATTTTCATGCATTTTTCTTAGTATTTTTTACGTTTTTGCATGATCCTTTACCCTTTTCCCACATTCAAAGTATGATCTTTAGGATTTTGCATTTCACTCTAGTCATTAGGGTCATTTGCCTGATTAGGTTAGGGAGTTACTCTTTTGGTAAGGGGGATGGACGACTACACATAGCCTTAGCACGCTCATTTTTTTTCTAACCAAAAGGAAAAGTAAAAGTCACGATTTAGGGTCTCCCCGTACCCGTCTTGCTTGCATTCCTCTAGGGTTCATGCATTTCATTTACTCACTATCACTTTGCACTCTCACTTCATATACTATTACTTTTTCCACATGTTCACTTCACATGACTCTTATCTTACAGATTCTCACTCTACCACTAGCACTTTACATACTATCACTGAGCACACATGCACTTCACACTATCACTCTACATACCTCACCTTGCACCCCCATTTGCACACTCCCACTTACACACTATTATTTTTATTATTACTTTTTTCACTTCACACAAACTCATGTTTTCACATTGCATACATTCATTCCATTCATTTTTTCACCATTAGCATTACTCGTGACCTCTTGGAGGGCTTATCTTTGGCTATCACAACTCATGTGATTTAGTCCGATCAAGCCTCTAAGAGATATTTGTCCCTTTCGATTCCTCATTAGATTTAGGATTGCATTCATATTAGTTGCATCTAAATGCGATACATCTTTTGGTTAGAAATTAGGAAAATCATGACTAAATCATGCAACTAGCTTAGGCTAGGTTGAGAGGGTGCCTTAGACTTTGTCTTTGCCTTCCTTCTCTTCAACTGTGACCCCCGAACCAATTTTCTCTGATTTATCGTAGATTTTGGAGTCAATCTAAAAAGGTTTTACATTAAAATCCACATTTTTTGGGTGACTTGGTACACCCCAACTCAATACCAAGTGGCGACTCCTACATTTTACCAAAACCTTTTTAGATTACTATTTTTGGTCAAAACGTCGCATTTCAAAATCCCGTGGCCTTTCCCTTTCATTTTCACACACATCACCATTTTTCAAACCATACTTCACTCACTTATTATACTTTTATTTTATTAAAAATGGGGCACGACAGCTTAGTTAGTCAAGGTTCTAATCTTGCTAGCCACATATGTGGTAGATTTTTCAAGATTGTCACTTCTAAAGATTGTGTCACATCAACTATTTTCGTGACAACGACAATGTGGCATGGATCCACCATGACAAGATGACACTATCATATTAACTGTTACATCATGAGGGCTCACCATAAGTACACATAGCATCCATGATAGAAAGGCAAATTAGTGAGATTGTGCTTAACTCCTAACTTGTTTATTATTTTGGCATAGTAACCAATTCTCTTTTTATGAATTATGTCAAACTTAACACATATTTATGAATTTCAAATGATCCGGAATTTAGTTGGCTTTGAAGATTAGCAAGTCCGTGGCAATTTCCTTTGCTTATTAGTTGTTAGTTTTGTTCAATGTTGTTAGTTTAGTTCAATGTTCCAGCCAAGTTGTTTAGGTTGGTTCAAGTAGTGTTAGCCGCTTGGTTTAATGTCGGTTCCGTGATAGTTGAGTCATTAATTTTAAAAGAATAAAGACTAAGGTCATGTTGACCATAGTAAGCCGTGGGTTGAGTTATTCTAGCCGAGTTTGAGTCAATTCTAAGTAGTTGAGGGTTCGGTTAAGTGAGTTCTAGTTTGGTTAGAAGTACTGAATCTTGTAAAGACTATAAAAGCCTTAGTTTTTACGCTTTGCATAAGTTGAATAAAATTTGAGAAAATTTCTAGAAATTCTTTTTAGTGTGCGAGAGCTTCTTTTAGCTTGTGAAAGCTGCCATTGTACATCTTAGAGTAGGTCTAAGGTAATTTGTCAACTTGTTAATAAAGTATTCACCTTGACTATAGTGTTGTTGTGACACCCCCACTTCTCCCAAGGGCGAATCCAAGGGTATCCATGGAACGTCTGCCCTGCTCTCGCCAGGACTCAATACAATTTCAATTCGCACTTAAAGGATAACAACTAATAATAAAGGTCGAAGTACATCAAAGTAGCTTCCTTAGGTAAACGTTCAAATCTTACATCATGAGTTCTCAAAAGATACATCAAATCCCAAAATACAACCATTATAAGTCGACTAAACAATTACAACCAAGGTACCAATCAAAAGAGTAATCTAGTCGGCTTTTCTCCAAAAATCTTCCCATCCGATCCTGTTAAGGAAAACAAATCTAATGGGGTGAGCGAATGCTCGTGAGGCTAAGAAACACACATGCAAACACGTAGTCCAAGTAGCTACAACAATTATATAGTAAGTGAAGCTAAAGTTCGAGTAATTCACATTTCAAGTAGGAAAAATAAGCATAAAGAATTCAAGGATACTGTAGCTCTCAGGAGTTAAATTCCATGTAGTCGAGTCAAGGTCTTGATCAAATTCCATGTTGACACTCCGTCAACCACGTAAGTATCAAATCCTGTAGATACACCACTTTTTTCGAATCCCGTCACCTTTACACCCCCTTACCAGACCCGCTTATCAAAGTTTTGATATTACTCGAGTATATCATGGCAATACTACGCCAGTATGCCAAGCAAGATCTCTCCAATAGATCATGCTTTACGAATATCTCATGGTTTGCTAAGCTTATCGACCAAGCCCGCGCTGGCTCGATTCGCAAAGTTAGCCAATGAGTTTGGGCGTCCCCCAAATACGAATACGAATATAAGTCGATGAGCAGCGCTCAAATCGACGATTCCAAATACGAATCACATATACGAATCACAAATACGAATCACATCCACATTACTTCGCACAAGTCGAATATGGATTCACATAGCAAAATTTGAATATAATTTCATTTGAAAGAGAACGAGTGTGGTAAAGTACACACTCGTCTCTAAAATTCCAAATTCACATAACAAAAAAGAAGCAAGTCAGGCACTTAGCAACAAATTCATGCACTTGACACTCACCAATCAAAATGAGAGAGTAAGTGCTCAAACAAGTTTTTAGGCGTCCACTTCGAGATCCTCTTGAAGGTCCCCTTGAGAGCCTGAGCAAATAATAATTGACTATCACACACTATTACTTACAAACCCCTTGCTAACAAGGAAGATTGTACACTTGTACAATACTAAGAAAATGTCATGAAAGAGAGCCTTAATTACTCAAAAATCGAGACTCAAAAGTGGGGTTTAATAACATAAGAAAAAATGATTTCCTCCATGAAATCAAGTTTAAAACGGTCAATCATTATCAAAGGATAGGGAAGAGTTTCCAAAAACTCATTTCCCAACAAGTCGGTAAAATTCAGTTTTAAGTGACAATCTTTGAAATTTCAGATCCTTCACTCAGTAGGTCCAAAATTGGAAAACTTTGTACCGTTGGAATCTTGGTTCAGAGTAGAAGACAATTTTTCAAGATTCTAAATGGAAAACATTCAAATTTCAGCTCAAAGTGGCTGATTTGAACAAGCAAGGCAGTTTCAGTCTTGTTTTTTGGTAAACTTTGGAAATTCGACAAAATTCACAAAAAGTGAACTAGCCTTTAAAATTCGTAACACAATAAGAGTTCCATACAAAGTTTCAAACACAACAAGTGGAACTAAATTTGGAGTCATGAGTATCAAGATATCGTAGTTCAAAGTCGGTAAATTTTCACTACTAAACAGTGAATTTTCAGATTTTAAAAGTAAATTTTGGGACATCATTTGGGTATCTAAATGGTCTTAGAATAACACCAAAATTGGTACAATTCAACTTCCATATGAGGACTACTCCTCCATCAAATTTCATGTAAAAATTCGTACGGGAAGGTAGTTAACAAAACTACCACAGTTTAGGAAATTCTTAAAGCAAATCTGTCTTCTTGCTTTCTTTTCCTTTTTCAAACATTTTGCCCAATGAAATCAACTCCAATTCTGTCCATTTTTTAAACCAAGGTTCTAGGAACACTTAATAAGCATTTGACAAGCAATGGACATCAAGATTTTCGAAACAAAATATCCCAAATCAAACCTAACCAGTCGGCTAGCAAGAAGAAAGGGTTTTCCAGATTTCCAGCTTTGGCACAGTTTGTAAATTGAACCATATCTCACTCAATACAACTTAAAATTGAGAATGGTTGGTGGCGTTGGAAGCTACGTTCAAAATATTTCATCAGAAGAAAATATTTCCAAAATCAGTTCACAAGTAGTTCAAATTCAAGCCACAAGTTGCAGCTTCTCATGTCCATTCGAATGGAACATGCAAACAGAGCAGAACAGAACAGCCGACTTTATCAATTCACTGCACTTCACTCAGATCGAACTAGCAAGTGATTTTTATACCGTTAGAAAGCTACGGATGTCTAGTTTCAAATGCCGCAAATGGCACTCGATTTGACTTTTTTACAAAGAGCTATGTTCGATCAAAGGGGCACTGTTCAGAGTCTGAACACATTTTCCAGTTTTATTCAAATTTCGAAATTTCAAGTTTTGCTTAACCGATTCAAATGATTTTTGGCAGAAACTTTCTACACACTATATACAACATATATCAACCAATTTCACAGCAAAACAACCCACAAATATTCGAAAGGTAGGCACGAAAAGCACTGGACTGACTCGGCCAGTTCTAGTTCCTCTCATTTCTCAACTTTCTCTCCATTTCTAACCGTAATTCCTCTCATTCAACACATAAACAATATTAAAAAAACATTTAATCCTCAAGGCAGCTGCCTAGAGGTCACACCAATTCCACTAGCCTAACAATAAAAGCAAGAAAAATAAATTTCCTCAAGTCCTCTACCTATTTCTTGCTTACGGTAGTAAACCCATGCAAATCCACTACCAAACTTTGATTAAATGGAAAGATCTAAAGGAGATGGAAGTTACCTCCATAGACGTAGATGAGATCAGAAATTTCCACCACCAAAAGCTCTAAGAAATTCCACAAAATGAAGTCTTTCACCAATCTAGAGTTAACCTCCAAGTAGCTAGAAGATTGGTTGAGATTTTTGGTGCAAGATTTGAGCAAGACAAGAAGAGTTTTTCTTTCCTTCTTCTCCTTTGCTGTTCGGCCGACCAAGAGGTGAGGAAAGAGAGTGTTTTTGTTGTGTGAAGCTTCTTGGAGAAGATTGGAGGGAAAATGGAATGAAAAACTAGCCAAAGTCAACTAGGAATAGTGTCACGCACGGGTTTCGTATCACCGATTTCTCTTGGGTTTGTTTCACTTGTGCACTAATCTTCCAATGTAATTCCCTAACACTTTTAATTACTCGCTCCTAGTAATCTAGTATTAATTTCTTAAATTTCCACTTAGTCGTTCCGGCTCGATTTACGCGAACTTCGGATTCGCGCGCGATAAAGCAAAACTTAAAAGAAATTCTTGTAACGATAATATAATTAATTAATACTAGGGTAAATAACTTATAAAATGACTATTTTAAGAAATAAAACATAAGTTCTCAAATCTTCAAGATCATTGCACTCTCGGATCGAATATTGCCTCGAAATACGTGTATTCGCTATTTCTTACTAAACGAGCCTCCGAAAATTAAATTTGCTAACGGGATATTTTAAAAATATAAGTAAGGCATTGTTCCATGTAAATGGATTTAAAATGGTTGAAATAAATTATTCCGAGAAAATGGGTGAATAAATATTTAAATAAGTCAGTTTTTTTTTCTGCAAAAAGGTCATTATTAAGTCAACTGAGGGAAAAATGCAGCCACAACAGCGACAGTCCAAGAGTGATCTAGCATCGCCTCCTGCGGAAGCTAGGGAATCCTAGTCTATCCAGACGTATTTCACCACGAACCAAGAGAGGTACCATGTCAAAGGAGGTAAACACGGAGTCCGCTCCGCTGACGGCCCCCAATTTGGCCAACCTGTCTGAAGGCTTGTTAGCCTCTCTGTAGCAATGCGTAATCGACCGGAACAGTCGCCTATGCCGCATCAGATCCTCCACTTCCCTCTGCAGCCACCAGGGACATGCCTGATCACCTGATATGATTCGAACCAAGGATAACGAGTCCACCTCCAGATGCAACTCTAAACACCCCCTAGCAATGCATTGTTGCACCCCATGAGCTAACGCCTTCAACTCTGCGTGTAGGCTTGTTATGACACCCAAGGAACACGAAAATGCCAGAACAAAGTCTCCCTGAGGATCCCGAAGCACTCCCCTGCCTCCACTCACCCCTGGATTCTCCAGAGAACACCCATCCGTATTGAGCTTATATCCCCCACCCGAGGCCACCCACTTAACCTGCAGAACGGTGACTGTTGTCGGACGAGCCACTAGGGCCAAGTGCAACCTCTCCCACGAGCCACCTGGCCACGCTATAGTTGGGAATTGAACCTCGAGTAACTCCCTCATCTTGACCAAGACACGGCCAGCCACACCTCCCCCCGTTGTCCTTCCCCCATTCATTAATGCCCTATTTCTTGTACACCACAATTCCCAATAGATGACCGAAGGGAGCACACGATACACAAAGGTCACATACCGCTACTGTGCCGGCCGGATCCACCACGACATCGCCATGTGACGGACCGAGCTGATACGGTCCGAAGCCCCCGCTTGAATCTCAAATGTCCTCCATACCTGCCGGGCGGTATCCCCCGTGCAAAAGAGGTGATTCAAGCATTCCTCCTAGGGGGTCGTGCAGCAAAAGCATCTAGATGGCCCGTGGACACCCAACCGACGCAACTGGTCCACTAGAGGCAACCTACTCGATAACAAGCAAAGCATGAAGAACGAAATCGTGATAGGCAGAGACTCATGCCAAACGGAGGCGGCCCCGAATGATCTATGCGAGTGGCCCCAAACGACCGCCACGGTCGAAGAAACTGTGAACTCCCCACTGGGGGTTAAACTCCAAACCATCCTGTCCTCCCCCAATAGGGGTGGCGGCCTACAGGACATAACCAGCCGCACAAGCTCCAGTTGCAACACCTGTGAGAGAGAGCGGGCGTCCCACTCCCCTCCCGTCACAAAATCCGCCACCCGATGATCCTGAAATTCCTCCACACTTCTGCAAAGCGGGCCAGACCCCAACCAGTTATCGTGCCAGAAGTCCATAGCTCCTGCCCTTACAATCCACCCTATGTGCCCCTCCGTGATCCCCTGGACCTCACACATCCGTCTTCATGTGGAGGAAGGACCCAATCTCTCCTCTGCCAAACAAGGATGCCTGCCCCTACAAAATTTGGAAGCCATGACCAACGCCCAGAGGGAAAGCCCCTGCCTAAACTTCCACCACAACTTCATGGAGAAGGCCTGGAGCACCTCCGACAAGCGCCGGAGGCCCAGACCCCCTTCTTCTTGCGGCCGACACAAAGCCTCCCACTTCATCCAATGAAACCGTGGACCATGCTCCGACTCGCCCCATAAGAAAGCCGCCATAGATCTCTCCAGCTCCCACAGGACCCCCTTGGGGGGCGTCACTGCTGCCAATAGGTGTATTGGCATGGAGGACAGAACGTGCTTGAGAAGGACCACCCTCCCTCCCGGCGATAGGATACGGTGCTTCCAAGATAGGATCTTGTGAACCACACTCTTACACAGCTCCACAAAAGTGCTCCTTCTTCCGTCTGCCCAACACCAATGGACACCCGAGGTACCTGACTGGGAACTCCCGCTTCCGAAACCCTGTCACCTGCTCGATAATCCTACAGCAGTGTAACCCAAGTCGTGGATGCACTAAGAAACAACTTTTCTGTTGGTTGATCTTCTGTCCTGTCACTGCACAGTATCCCTCTAGAGCCCACATAATAGAGAGCAAAGAAGACTTCAACCCACTCGTAAATATGACCACATCATCTGCAAAAGACAGATGAGTAATGGCCGGGCACCCAAGAGGAACCTTGAAAGGTTGGAACTGGCCCTAACCAACTAAGGCATTCAAGGCCCTAGAGAGAGCATCAGCGCCGATTACGAATAAGGCCGGAGAAAGAGGATCCCCCTGCCGCAATCCACGCGTGGAGTGGAAGAAGCCCTGAGGCACGCCGTTGACCAAGACAGAGAACTAGACGTTCGAGACCAATCGCCATATAGCATCAATCCAGGTCTCAGAAAATCCAAAACGCCTCAACACCTACAAGAGGAAACACCAGGATACCCTGTCATAGGCCTTCATCATGTCCAGCTTGAGGACCACATTCCCCCCACGGGATGCTTTCCCGATATCCGTCACCAGTTCCTGCGCAAGTAGGAAATTCTCCGATATCTGACGTCCTTTAACGAACCCACTCTGTTGGGGAGAGATGATTCGGGGTAGGAGATGAGCTAGTCGACCCGAAAGAATCCGAAAAATCACTTTATTGATAAAGTTACACAGGCTAATCGGTCGAAACTGCGTGAAATCCTGAGGCGCGAGCACCTTAGGAATCAAGACTATGGACGTTGCGGTAATACTACGGGGCAGCTCGGCCCCAGCGAAAAAGTTCAGAACGGCCTTGTGAACATCCTCTGCCACTACTTCCCACGCAAAGGTGAAGAACCTGCCTGTAAACCCATCCAATCCCGCCGCACTCTCCCCGTCCATGGAGAATACCCCCTCTTTAACCTCATCCAATAAGATAAAAATAAGAAAATTTTCGGGTCCTCACAGTTGTTCTATCGTTTTGATCTTTCTTGAACGGTCCAAGATCGATCAAAAATATCCATCCCCAAACGTTGATCTTTAATCTAGATCCAGGGTTTGTGATTCACGTTCTTGATTCGTCTTAGCGTATTGGCGTATCAAGAATCGTATCATCAAAATTTTCTATTAACTCTAGCTAACTTTTATCTTAGTTTTCTGAGTTAGCATTAAACAATGCCAATTTTTATCGGATTCGTTAAGTATATTATTATTGTGATCTATTAGTATATGGGCCTTAATACTTGAAGTTTCTCTTTTATAGACAATAATTACTAGTATGGACATGTAAATTGTGGGTTAATGTGCTTAAGATGTTCATGTTGTCTTGTGCTCCTGTGGGTTTTACACTTGAGGTCACCGTAAATCTTGCTTCTGATCAAACTGTCAAATTAGGTAAAATGTGCATGATAGAAATACAAAATTTCAAACAAATGTCAATATAAGAAAAAAATAAAGTATTACATTGAAAAGGAAAATCAAGAAAAAATTTTATTAGGAAAGTAATTCATTTCAACAATTGGAAATAATTGACGAAGATGTAAATTATGAATCCAAAATTCAAGGCATTTTGTAATCCTTGGAGTTAAAGTACAGGAGATATTGTACAGTAACTAAAGAATATTGAAAAAAAATGATAGTAAACATGGGTTTTTTGCAATTAGGTGATATATGTTAAATAAAAACTTGGGAGGGTACAGTATAAGGTACTTTCTCTTCTAATGTGAAAGTGAAGAACTAAATAAGATTAAAGCCGAAATGAAAATTTCCATATTATAGCTGATCAAACAATCAAGCAAAATCATTATTAAAGGGACTTTTGGAATAGTTGTGCAAACTAACACCATGTTGGATTTTGGGTTGTATTTTTATATATGGGTCAATTGACTTTGCCTTTTTTAGTAATACTTTGTCTCTTTAAATTTCATATACATAGACTTTATCCTGTTATTAACCTTTTTAACGGATCAAATTGAAATTATGTTTTGAACGACCAAAATAAGTATTTCTAATTTCTGAACATATATAGCAATTGGAACTTAATAAACGACCAAATTTTTTAACAGTTGCTAAGTTCAATTGAATATAGTTGCACTAAACATCTGGCTACAGTCAATTTTGGGCAATAGAAGCTTTCCAAAAGATGCACAAAATTCTAAGACTCAAATGGTCATTGGAATGCTCATCGCAGTGCTTACTTCAGAAGAAATAAAATTATTTAGATGAAATAAAACTATTTTAGCAAGGCATGCATGTGGTACGAAAACAAAAATTCACGTCCAATGGGCTCTTTAGAATTCACAGCAAAATGCAAGGTAAGCAAAATTATGAAGGCCAATTGGTTGATAACTTAAAAAGTGAGAAAGATAAGAGGCGCAAAACTGTTATAAGTTTTGGGAATGGTTTCTAATATTTTCCTCAACTACACTATTTACCAAATCTTTGGTATTTCTACCATCTTTTTAAATTTTTTTCTCGTCAGGGAGGGATAAGATTTAAACAATAAAAAGAAAAAGAGGAGATTAGAACCCAAGATCTCTAAATGTTGAATACTCTACTTCAACCACTGCCATCTTTTTTTCTATTTTCTTTTTTTTTTTTTAATACCATGTGAGCTAAGTATTATTTGTTTTTTTCGTTTCATTTCCCAATAAGCCGCTCCATCTTTTTTGCTTAAAGTGTAGCATTATCGATTACAACCATTACCATGCACATAAATGTCATGTTATCGATACTCCGGAGAGAAAGCCAATCACTGACCTTTGACTAATGGACGTAGGGGAAAAAGTATACGTTCAAACTTCAAAGTTCAAGGTGGCAATGTGTAAGTAACTTATTTAAAATGGATGAACAATTATACTAGTCATACACAAGCACAAACATTTATATATGCACTGAAAATAGGAAATCTTCAGAAAGTATGAGATGGTTTTCCTCAGATTACAAGTAAGAAATCAAACAAGCTACCTTATTTGATAAACAAATTATACACTGAACTGGTAAGTGACTCGAATAGGATAAATTTTCACTAAATGAGATACCCCCCCCCCCCCCTCCTTCCCAAATGGGGCCAAAAATTGATAAAATTTACCAGAGTAAAAATCCAACAGCTCAATTTTAATCACCATCTTAATACTATACCAAGTTGGCCCAGTGCAAATCCAACAGGAGCAGGAAATACCTCTCAAGAAGTAGGTTTTTTTTTAACCTATCCTGTGAAATCCTGGTGCCATATTGGGGAAGTTGCTTTGTATTGTCAAATTCATCACGAATGAAATCTACTTGGGCATGTGGATGACACAACGCAAGCAATTTCCTTCCCTCATCAGATCAAAAGCTTTGTTTACATCTTCAAATGGAAGATCATGCGTAATGAGTTCATCAATCTGGATTTCCTGAAAGTTGAAAACAAATGGTTTGAACTTTTCGCATTTTGCTAAACTGAAATAGTATGCAATGCAGCATATACCACAAATATTGTCAAGCATGGCTCCAAAAAACACATGGTCCTAGATATGGCCAGATAGAGAAAATTACCTGCTCTATATGCATATGGTCCACACAAGTCCCAAGATGAACAAATATTGGAAAGGAACCATGTTATTTCAGAGATAAGTATTTGGTTTTACCGCTCAAAGAGCCCTTTTTCCGGTCACCTGCCAATATGTTACTAGCATACTGATTTGAGAAGCAAGAGGTGTTTGCCTTTTCTACCTAAGCAGACTACGGAGTTTGGTTCCATTGGCAATGAATCCAAGGATATACCAAGTTCAGCAGCAAGATGCTAGTTATTTTGTCTCCCCTTGGCAATGAATCCAAGGATATACCAAGTTCACCTGCCAATATGTTTACTAGCATACTGATTTGAGAAGCAAGAGGTGTTTGCCTTTTCTACCTAAGCAGACTATGGAGTTTGGTTCCATTGGCAATGAATCCAAGGATATACCAAGTTCAGCAGCAAGATGCTAGTTATTTTGTCTCCCCTTGGTTGTCAAATTTATGGTATGCAGTAGCCAGATGGATGAGGGGCTGAACTGTCTTAAACAGTTGAACTAATAATTCCCACGGAGAATTAAGGAGGCCATGCTCCAAAGCATCCAGTGAAATGTGCTCCACCTCCTATAAATGTACATTTAAAGTAAACTATTCAGGAATTTCATGTAAATATATAATTCAGGGGCTAACTATTGACACTTTGACCTCATAGTGTACTGATAACGCACTATCTAGAAAATCGATCGAGAATTTTAGTCAATAAATGTTTAGTCCAGCTTAAATTCTTGCACTCTCTCTGAGCATTATCTGCTATCAGGCTACTCAAGATCCAGTGATAAGTCCTCCTCACAGTTCCAGCATCAAACACTTATCGTACCATCAGTAATAATTGCTCCTCAGAGCTGTTAGAAATGCTCCAACACTCCATTCTGTTAGCTATCATAAAGAGCTTCACATTAAGCACACTGCAAGTATAATTGGTGATAGCGACCCCTTATACAGATCCAGTTATACCCCCATTAACAGCCACAATCTTCGTTTCACGTATATCAGTTACAACTTAACCAACCTTCTCCTCTGAGGTATCAGAACCACTTAGCCCTTCAAGATCAAGTTCTAGACACCTCAATCCTTGTTTTAAACCTCTTCAATGGTTAACATCTCCGTAAAATATTAATAAATATTAGTAAATGATGTGAGCAATA
Organism: Coffea eugenioides; assembly: GCF_003713205.1. Classification (NCBI taxonomy): domain Eukaryota; kingdom Viridiplantae; phylum Streptophyta; class Magnoliopsida; order Gentianales; family Rubiaceae; genus Coffea; species Coffea eugenioides. The sequence continues at coordinate 24,090,277 of NC_040038.1, forward strand.
ATTTGCTCAATAACACTTTTTTTTTTTGGACTGAGTATGTTAGTATAAATATAGAATGCATTTGAAACTTTCTTTGATACATACATATAAATTTACAAAAATGTGGTCATCATACGCATTTCAAATACAAAGCATATATCACAATGTTCATAACCATAAATGAGCTCAAAATATAAAGTTAATCGTTGACCATATATATCCAGCTTTTAAGTTGACCAATTAACATGATTTATGGTGCTAACTATCACACTGTTTGCCCATTTCATAATATCATAATACCAAATACCATATGAGGAATTAATCCCATCAAAAGTCACCTTATACAAGAGGTCAATCAAATAAATCATTCAATCATTCACTTCTGATCAAAATTATGCATATATAGTAAATCAATAATATGTACACATACTCATGCCATTTCAATATACAAAATACCTTTTGAAGTCATAACAGTTTGATAATTACATTTTCAAAAGATAAAAGAGTACATGCAGCACTTACCTCTATCAAACAAGCTAGCATCCAACTCAACTCCATCCCAATTCCCAATAGAAACTATTCCCCACCTAAACATTGCAAACATGAGGAGTCTTAATAATGCTAATTCATCATAATATAGACACCAAACACTAGTCCTAAGTAATAACCTATAGTAAACATCATCCTCTCACTTCAGTGGAACACAAAGGTCAAATTTAGAAGTTCACCAATTCTTGTGAGTATAGAACTAGGGTGAGATCTTTATAAAAACTTGACACTCTCTGTGTTTAGTTTCCAACACTGCAAACAGCACTCAATTTCAAGTTTTCTACATCTTGAGCTAATTTACTAAAATGCAACAGTGCTACGAACTGAATCCAGCTCAGCATCTTGGATGAATCCAGCCGTGGATTCAGGGGCAGATTCGATGCAGAATTGACTTCCATGTTCGGTTCTCAAGTTTTATTTTCACCCTAAATCATCTCCAAGCTTCCATAGTCATAAAATACATAATTTTGTATCCCACAATCATATTATTGCATAAATAAACTTAGAAATCAGGTAGTGAACTCAAATAATTCAATTTCTACTAAGATTTTCCATCTCTTAAAACACCCAAAAACTCTCTTAAATATCATTCTAAGCAAACACTCCATCCCCAACCAAATCAAGAATTAAAACATCTCAAAACTAAAGCCTAACAAAAGATCCAAGAAAACCAACCAAAAGTCAGCCATACCCACAACTCAATTCATCAACCCAACAACCAATCCAAATTAAACCATAAATAAACTAAAATATAACTAACTTACCTTTGCTAATAGACAAAGAAGCATACACTAGCTTCTATATTGCATTTGTATTGGAATACTTAAACTCTATAGGAATTTGAAGACGAAAAGAACAAGAACAACAAGAAGCCATTTGGTTATAGGAAGAATAGAAAGAGAACAAAAGAAGAAATATCATCTTCCACTAACAAATAAAAATTGCACAACAATCCTTTAATTTCTCAGCACTCTAAATCTTCATCCTAAAGTTTCATAATTCATACCAAAACCCCTATAGAAATTACTTGGGTATCACATTCTCCCTTACAAAAGTTTCGTCCTCGAAACTTAAGCAATGTAGTTCCTGAAATTTATAGGAATAACAAAATCTCTCAAATATAATACACACTTTCCCTTTACCATAAAACTTCCCAACATATATGTCAAGATCAACGTGTCGTTTGGTAAAAGGGGATCGGAATCAGGAATTGAAATAATTCCAATTCTTGCTGTTTGGGGTACATCTATTGGATTCAGAATCTTGGAGTGAATCATTAAAATTTGGGGATTCTCAATCCCCAACAAATTGGGGGGTTTTGGTGGATTCTCAAATTTGTCTCAATTTGACTCAAAGACTTCAAAAAAGAAAAGAAAACATATCGTCTTCATCACTCTATCACATCGGCCCAACCTCCATTGCAGCACCTTAGCATCAGATTTCCTCTTTCATCCTTTCTCTCTCATTCCATCTTCCAAAGCAGGCTTTCATTATCATCCTTTTCTCTCTTTCTTCTCTCTTCACTTTCTCCTCCAACCCTCCATGGCAGCAACCCCACCCCATTTGGTTCTCTCTCCTTTCTTGTGAATCTCTCTTACTTTCCCTTTTCTTCTCTCTTCACTCTCTTCCTCTTTCCTCCAATACTCTATAATAGCCGCTCCTCTCCATCTAGTTCTCTCTCCTCTGTTTTTTTTTCTTTTTGTGTAAGCCTTTCTCTCATCCCTTGTCAGTCGCTCTCCCATGCTCCACAGATTGCAAGGTTGATTGGTGGTGGTTCAAGAGAAATTGGTGAGGCATGAATACTTAAGGGCTGGGAAGAAGGAAGTAGGAAAAGAGAAAGAAGAAAAAAATAAAGATAAGAAAATGAAAAATAAGTTGATTCCAAAACCTTATATATATATATACCAAACACTAGTCATTGTAGTTATACTCTTGATCAAACCCCATACTGAATTTTTGGACGTGATTTCAATTAAAATTCTGATTTCTAGGCTTGAACCAAGCGCCCCCTAAAAGCCTTTAGAGTTTCACTAAACTTCTACTACGTATTCTAACTATTTGTACACATATAGTGATACAAGATCCCCAATCCCATCACATCTCATTTTCCCTTTCATTAAGTTCATGATCAATTTATCTTTGCCTAAGTAACTTCTACACCTCACATACATGGACTTGTAATATCTAAGATTTTCTGATGGCAAATACAAATATTAATTCCTATGAGTTAGAGGGATTGTCTTGATTTGATGATTAAAAAATGTCCTATTACAATATAGCAAGAGGCCACAACTTTATCGCAAGTGTATTCGTGGAGATGAGCATATAAGTAGTGACTAAAATAAAATGTGAAACCTATAAGATTGAACAAATACAACACATTTCTTACAAGCATAATTTCATACTTTGGTGAGAGTACAAGTTGTGGACAGTTATGACTTAGGCAAGTATTAAAAATAGAATGGCAGTGTCATTGAGTCTTTTAAGTTTTAACTATTTTGAGTTTACAGTTCTTTGTCTACATACATATATATATGTGCTTCTATGTAACCATTGGTGTTCACAATTTGCTTCTACAAGGTTTTCTAATATTTCATCTAGTCCTTCTAATTGTTCAAGAGTACTATAATAATTTTTTTTATTTTTCCTGTCAGATTCTAAAATATTTTTAGTAAACTCATCATCGCTATTGTTGTTTTCTTCTTCTAAAAATTCTTATCATCCATGGAAACTATACTATAAATAGATTCAATATCATCCATGTATTTGTCTACTTCTCGAACATCTTCATTTACACGTTCTATTAGAAATGCTTCTTATTATGCATATTTTGTCTTCAATTACAATCTTGAGCTAAATGTGCAGTACTTCCACAAGTAAAATAAGATAATCTATTACTATATTGTCTTCTAGGATTAAATCTCCTAATAGGTCTTTCTTTATTTAAATATGGTTTTCGAGCTGATGATCTCCTAAGCAAACATCTTTTCTTTATTTTCTGTTTTTTATCTTTTTGTCTTTTTGTTCTCCTTTCTGATTGATCATAATGTTGGGGAGTATAAATCTGTTTACAGAAACTATATTCACCTTTTAATTAACTGGTTATTTTTATATTTATACATTTTTCAACTAATTGGCTAACTATAAAATGAATTCTAGTTGCTATATTATCTAATTGAGATTGTATTGTTTGCTACTCTTTAAACTTTTTATGTATTTCTGATCCTAAAGGATCTGGTAATTTCATAAATAATTTTTCTCCTATAATTAAATCATAAAAACATCCTGCTATAGTTGCATGATAATAAAAATCTTGTACAAAAGGTCTTATAAACGACCATTCTCTTATTTATAATTGTTCTAATTTTCTTATTACTTCCTGTTGTTGTTTATTAAATCCTACATTAGGCTGTGATCCTAGTAATAGTAATTGTATTTCATTTGTAAAGTTATAGGGATTAGGTCCTAAAGACAAATCAGTAGCAAAATCAGTTGGGTAATTTCTTTTATATGCTTCCCAAGCTGCTCTAGCTGTTTCTCCTAAAAAATTTTCTAAGTAGTTATACATTTCTTCAGCTGTTTGTTCATATCCTAATTCATCCCAATTTCTTGCTATCATTTGTGACCATATTTCTAGAACCATTGGCCATAATTGAGAATCATATGCTGATAAATTTAAAATTCTCCATTGTCTATTAATTTTTTCTTATCTACTGTTTCTAATAGTGTCCTTTTTCCTTTAGGTTTAATTTCTAACTCTAAGGGTTTATATTCTGTATAAAGGTGTACGAGGGAGTTGCCCACTTCTACTTTCATTTCTACTACTAAACAAGGGAGGAGTACTATTACTAGACTGTGCTGTATTAGTTTCCATTAATTTTATGGGTGTATTATTTAGAAATTTTCTTTCTTCTTTTAAGGCTTTTTTAATTCTTAGATTTTTATTATTATCATAATGTAGTTCGTCTTCTTCCATTTTTCCTTCTTCTTCTATTCTTCCATTATCATAATATAATCCATGGGGCTCCATATTCGAACTCCTTTAATACAGCTATAGACCATTGTCTTCCAAATTGATTTGTCGCATAAGTTCGAATATGGAGCCCCATGGGTTAATGTAGAAATTATATCAGCTCCTCCAAAATGGACAACTTATGACATAGAACCAGCAGTTCATAGAATTATCATTTATGGAATTATCAAGAAAGTTCAAGAACAAGTAGCACCAATTAATCCAATACAAGTATGTACTAAGAGCACTACCAAGCAATTGAGACACTGGAGGATGAAGACATTTGCCTATAAGCACAAGAAGTTTGAATCGAATTATAATTTAAAATTATTCGCAGAAAACAATATACAGAAGATATATGTCAAGGACAGAAGAATCTTGACTGAAGTAGAATTTGAAACATACATGCAATATCCAGATTTATTCATTCAAACTTTATGTACAGCAATATGAAAAGACCCTTGCAGAAAATGAATGGACAGAGCCAAGACACTCTAATGAAGTTGACACAATCAGTGACGATGGAGAAGGGTTTGAAGATAATATGGCACCAGAAGGGATAGAAAATCTGGCAAACATGTATGAAGGATAAAAAGAATGAGATTCTTTGTCAGCCACAAGTGAAAGCTTTACTTTGTAAAAATTAGATTGAAAACTTTTGAAATCTGAAGTTTGAAGTCTGAAGGACTTTCTCCCTATAAATAGCTGTGATACTCCAACATTGTGGAGCATCCACAGCCCTTGGCAATTGTAGCATTCAGAACATCTGAAATAAAATCCTTATACATGGCTTTGATCTTGCCTTAGCATATATATCCTATACTCTTCTTATTTTCACCTTAAAGGGGAAATCGAAAGGGAAAATTCCCAGACATAATTCTGGGAGTAAGGTTATAAGAGACCCTTAATATCGCTCTCGAAACATTAGCTTGGTAAAAGACATGGGGAAGTAGAGGCCATGTAAACCAAAGGAGTGGTATTTGGCCAAAGAGTACGCACAAGGTGAACCAAGGTAACGGTTGGATGAAGTTTTAATTCTTGATGTATACTACTCAAAGAAGAATTATTTGTCTGAGAACAAGTACTGAGTAGGAAAAACAATATATGACACCTGAAGCTGCTTACCAATTTGCACTCACAGAAACAGATGGCTTAAAAAGCTCTGCGGGTTCCTCCCTAAAAAAGGTACCCCCTAAATTCTGGTATAAGAGCTCCAAAAGGGTTCTGGTAACAATAAAATTGAATTAAATCTCTTTATTTGCTAATTTCTGTATATTTTAGCCTGTAATTTTTCAGTTTTGACTATTTGATTATCTTGCATCTTCTATAAATTTAGAAGAAAATAAATATTATTGAGAAGCGTATATCAATTCTCAAAAGTATCATTATGAGCCTAAAGGATTTACAAGGTACAGAGGAACAAACCCAGAAGATAAGATATACCCAAAACAGAATAATATAATATTAGGATTATTAATATTATTACATCAAAGGATAGACAAAATTGAAGAAAAATTAGAATATATAAATCAAGAAAAGAAATTAATAAATAAGGATTATAATAAAGACTTAGAGAATATAATAAATAAGTTAGAAAAAATTAAGATAAGTGAAACCACTGAAGATAAAAACAAACAAGTTAAGAAAATTGGAAAACATACTTTCGGGTCAACAACAAATTGAGTAGGACAAATTCCTTACGTTGTCCTGGAACAAGTTGAGAGATTAACCTATAAATGAACAAAATAATATAGGAAACCGAACATTTTTAGGAAGAATCTTTAATAGAAATAATATTAGTAACACAGAAAGAACTCTAGAAGAATTAGTAGATGTAGATAGAGATATAGAATTATTCAATAATCACCAGATTAGCATCCTAAACCCTAGAATATTATACAGGATAGGACCATTAAATTTACAAACGCGTCTTCTTAGAATAAACAGAGAAGAGAGAATTCTAGTAACAAATGATCCTAAAAATTTGAAAATAATCAGTAAAGAGTCTATAAATAATCTAAAATCCACAAGAAAGAATTTAGTGCATATAGGAATTATAGTATTATATATATAAAGTCTGGAGTTTGGATGGTTAGAGTTTGGCCATTTGGTTTGCTTGGCGGGACACCATCAAAGTTGATTAAGTTGGTGATACTGTCGATTTGGTAGTTATGTATGAGGCAATAGTATAGATTCCTAGGAAGGAAATCTCTTGATACGAAGGGGGAAAAAATGCAGAGATTAATATGACTAAATTTATCATAAAACTTAAAGACTCAATGCACCGTCATTCTATTCTTAATACTTGTCTAAATTATAACCATTCACAACTTGTACTCTTACCAAAACACGAAATTATACTTGTAAGAAATCTCTCAAATTTGTTCAATCTCGTAAGTTCCATATTTTATGCAATCTTATAAGTTTCATATTTTATTTTAGCCACTACTTATATGCTCATCTCTGTGAATACATTTAAAAAATTATGATCTCTTGCGACATTGTAATATGATCTTCTACAATTACAAATAAATCAAGACAATCCCTCTAACTCATAGGAATTGATATTTACATTTGTCATTATAAACTCTTAAATGTTACAGGTCCATATATGTGAGATGTAGAAGTTACTTAGGCAAAAGATAATTGATCATGACCTTAATGAAAGGAAAAACGAGATGTAATAGGATTGAGAATGTTGTATCATTATATGTGTACGAACATTTAGAATATGCAATAGAAGTTTTGTGGGACTCTTAAGGGTTTTCAATTTTGACATATATGTTAGGAAGTTTTATGGTAAAAAAGTGTGTATTATATTTAGGAGACTTCGTTACTGTTGCAAATTTTAGGAACTACATCACTTAAGTTTCGAGGACAAAACTTTTATGAGGGAAGAATGTGATACCCCATGTATTTTCTGCAGGGGCATTGGTATGAATTATGTACTTTAGGATGAAAATTCAGAGTGACGAGAAATTGGAGGATTGTTATGTAATTTTGAATTGTCAGTGGAAGAAGATATTTCTTCTTTCTTTTCTTCCTATGACCAAATGGCGGCTTGTTCATCTTCCTTTAGCTTCTTTTCCTCTAAAGGTTTCCATTTCCTTTTAAAGTTCTCAAAGTAAGAGTTTAGGGATTTCAATGCAAATGCAAGAGAGAAGCTAGTGTACCGGTTTTTGTCTATTAGCTAAGGTAAGTTAGTTGTTTTTTCAGTTTATTTATGATTTAATTTGGGTTGGGTTTTTGGTTGTTAAATTGAGTTATGAATATGGTGGATTTTCGGTTGGTTTTCTTGGATCTTGAGATTTGGTTAAGTATTTATCGTCCTTTGAAGTTTAAAGTTAAGATTTATGGTGGTTGATCATGTTTGGGTTGTGTTTAGCTCTAAATCCTTGGTTTAGAGTTCTTGGATGTAGAGTTTGGAGTTGGTTTTAGTCTCTACTTGTTTGTGTTGATTAATATTTGTCTTGAAATGAAAATGGGTAATTTTGATGAAAATTGCATGATTCGGGTTTAATACCTTGTTTCCAAGTTTATTTATGTCATAATATGATTGTGGTATGCAAAAATGTTGATTTTGATAATTAGGGAGGGTTGGAGATGATTTAGGTGGAAATAGAACTTGAAAACCGAAACTGGAACTCGATTCTACCTCAAACCCATCCCTTGAATCCGTCGCTGGATCCCTCATGCATCCTTGGGCCAGATTCGGCTCACAACACACTGTCACACTTTAGTAAATTGGCCATATCTTTGCATAGGAATCTCGGAATTGTATGCCATTTGTGGCGCTGGAAACTAGATTTAGAGAGCTTTAAATATGTATAAGCATATGACCCTGATTTTGTATCTATGGATGTCGGTGAAGGATTAAAGTTAATCTATGTGTTTCATTTAAACTAGTTTATGACCTTTGCCATACGTTACTACTTAAGGGTGGTGTCTAGGGTCCTTTTTGTGATAAATTAGAATACGTAGGAGGTTTTAGAGTTTGAACTAAGTATTTTTAATATGTTTAGGTAAGAAATGATTTCTATTGAGATGGTTCATAGTTGAGTTAGATGCTAGCTCGGTTGGTGAAGGTGAGTAGTGCATGCACTCCTTATCTTTTGAAAATACATTTATCAAACTCTTATAACTTTGAAAGCTAATTTATATATCAAAGTGGCATGTGTGTGTGTATATATGTTATTGATCTACTTTTTTTTTGTCAATCAGCAACTCTTACTCCTGCTCTAACCTACATTAGGGCAGGGCCCAACTGGGCCAAGGGAGGCTAAAGGGAGAGGGTCCCAACTCTAGATCAAAAGGATGCACTACTACACACCTTTTGGAGTTTACTGCAGGTGCAGAAATTTGAACCCCTGACCTGTAGCCAAACTTGTACTTATTGATCTACTATGAGTGCATGATTGTGGTCAAATGTGAATAAGTAAATGACTTGTGTGATTGAGCTCTTGTATACAGTGACTTTTGACGGAAGTAGTTCCTCATATGGTAGTTGGTATTATGATATTATAAAATGGGCTAACCGTCTTATAGTTACCAATATAAAACAGACTAACCGTATGGTAGTTAGCATTATAAACTCTGTTAATAGTTCAAGTTAACAACTGAATATCTAGGGTCAATGATTAACTTTATATCTTGAGATCATTTATGATTATAAACTTTGTGATGCGTGCTTTGCATTTGAAACGCTTATTATGACCACATAAAGAAGTAATGTGCCCAAACCAATAAAGAAGTACATGTGCTACTTACTAAAGTACATTTGTGATAACGCGCTCAAACCAATAAAGAAGTACATGAGCTACTTACTGAACAAGTTGTCACTAACCTCACTCATTAGCATTTTGTAGATATTTTACCAATTAAAGAGGTTTAATTGAAGGATGTGGGACTTTAGAAGCTAATCCTAATGAAGAGATAATTGTAGCTAAGGAAATGTAAATTAATGCTGAGCATCCCCTTCCCTTTAGCCTTGTAAGCATTTGACAATAGTCGTGTATACATTTGTCGTTCAATCATTGGATTTGAATTCATGAATTTTTATTTACTAAGGTTCTGAAGAACAAAATGTTGTCTATGGTTGTCGACTATGTTGATATTTTGATGGATTTGAAATTAGTTTAACTTTGTTCCCTTGTGCCTTGTGGGTCAGTCACAGGGTATGTTATGTCCCAAGTACAAGACATGATATTAATAGTTCCGTTTGGCACCCTTATTTTTTGCTTGTTTGTTTTAGATAAAGTTTTTTTCCAACTTCAGCTACAGGAACTTGTAAAAGCACCCTAAATTTTATAAAATCACACTCCAAAATAGATAAAATCGTTCAAAACATCTCTCACATTTTACAAAATGACTTTTTTCGTCCCTCACTTTTAAAAGAATAATTTTACGTCCCTTACAAATTCACATTGATCAAATTTGGTGCCTACCTAGGTTTTCAGTTAATTTTTAGTCGAAATCTACCACATGCCTTGTACGTAATCATTTTTAAGGGCAAAATTGTCAAATCAAATTTTACATAATTCGATTGATAGTCCCTCACATTTCATAAAATGAATTTTGTCATCCCTCACATTTTACAAAATGAATTTTTTTATCCTTCACATTTTTCAAAATAGATTTTTTCATCCCTCATTAATCATGTGTGCAAATAATTTTTTTTTTTTAAACCCATGTGTATATCTATTTGATTTCACTTGAATAGTACGAATAGCATGTAATATGTCTCTATTTAATTTCACCTGACGAAATCAAACAGAGATATATTACATGCTATTTTGTATTGTTCGGGTGAAATCAAATAAATATATACATAAGTTTAAAAAAATTGTTAGTTTTTCACTCATATTCATTTCCTTTTACTTCAAAATTGAAAACAAAGAAGTCATTTAATTCTAAACATTATCAAGTATTTATATCGAATTAAATTTGGACAAAAAAAATAGACAAATGAAAAATATGACAAAAAGAAATAAGTGATTGGCACTTTCAAATTTTAAGACAATCACAAGACAAGTAATTCAACTGTTAGTCTTAAAAGTGGCGAGTAGAAATTTCATATTTAAACTGCAATTTGTTAGCATGACTATAGAATTTGAATTATGACCGATTAATTACATGGCTTTATTATACAATTCAATAAATAAATTATTATCAAAAGAGAAAGGCCACAAATATTGAATATGTTCACATGGTAAAATCATATAGATATATACATGGGTTTAAAACAAAATTGTTAGTTTTAAAAACTGTATATATCTATTGAATAGAATGTATACAACTACGATTAGCTTGTTTAGGTAAAATCAAATAGAGATATATTATATATTATTCGTACTGTTAAAGTGAAACCAATAGATATATACATGGATTTAAAAAAAAAAAACAATTCGTACACATGATCAATGAGGGATTAAAAAATCCATTTTGAAAAATGTGAGAGATGAAAAATTTTATTTTGTGAAATGTAAGGGACAAAACAATTCATTTTGTAAATTGTTAGGGACGAAAAAATTCATTTTGTGAAATGTGAGGGACTATAAATCGAATTATGTAAGATTTAATTTGACAATTTTGCCTTTAAAAAATGATCACATGCAAGGTACGTAGTAAATTCCGATCAAAAACTAGTCAGAAACCTAGGTAAGGATCAAATTTGATCAATGTAAATTTGTAAGGGACGTAAAATTACACTTTTAAAAGTAAGGGACAAAAAAAGTCATATTGCAAAATGTGAAGGATGTTTTGAATGATTTTCCCTCCAAAATACCTAAAAACATACACCATCTCCCTCTTCTACCACCACCCTCCCTGACCGTTTTCACTTCCACTCACCTTCATCCCCACCTGAGCCAACCACTACAGCCACCGCCGCCACCACCTCACCCTCCGACTAATTTTTTTTCCTTCTCCGCTATCCCTCCCTCTCCTCCTCCCTCTTTCCCCTTCTCCTCCCTCCTTTCCTTTCCCTTCCCCTCTCCTCTCTCTCCCATCACCCCAACCCCTTCCCGCTAATCGTGCGACCAGCTGCACAACCAAATTGACCAGATGCACGACCAAAGGGAGAGGACGAGGGGGCCGAGGTGATGGGAGAGGAGAGAGAAAGGGGGGGAGGGCGGGGGAAAGGAAAAGGAGGAGGGGGGGAGGGAGGGAGCAAGGAGAAGGGGAAAGAGGGAGGAGGAAGGAAAAAGAAGGGGGAGGGAGGGGTGCCGATAGTGGCGGTGGGAGAGAGGAGAGGGGGGTGGCGGGGAGGGGTGGGGTTAAGGAAGAAGAAGAAAGGAAAGAAAGGAAAAAAGAAAAAAGAAAAGGAACAAAAAAAAGGAAAGTTTTTCAACCATTCTCAAACTTTTCGTAAAAATTTTACAGTAAGTTACGGTAAAATTTTAAACAAATTCCCAAAATACACACCACTCCAATGGAGCCAAAGGGACAGAAGGTCATTGATGGAATTAATGCAGGTGACACTTCAAGATGGTTATGAGGCAGCGAAGAGGAATGGGGAAGGTGCAAAAGCAATGGTGGTGGTAGTGGTGGTGGTGGTGTACTAGTAACTGGAGAGAGATTTTACAAGTATATTTGCACTAAGGCAAAGTACATACATAATAGCTTAAAACAATGCTGATGGCTTACATGCTTGACCTGGAAAATTACAGGCACAAAATTATGAAAAATCAATTTATGCACACAAAATGCTTGTCAGTTTATAAAGGAAACAACTATGGAAAATTCTCTTGACTTTGTGGTTGAGAGAGTGTGTACTAAAAAATTGCAAATAGTTATGTAAAGTGGATTTATCTAGTTGTTCTTCTTTTTAAGTACGTTTCATTACCTAACAAAGAATGATTTTCCTCAACTATCGTGCAACGAATATATGCAGTCGTTATGCTATTATGACTTGAGCTTCAGTGCTTATCTTAAATTGTAGGAAGAAGTTTTGATATAAGCAGAGTTAAGTCTACATTCAGGCCTAAACTTTGAAGTATGCTTAATAGACTTACCAGGCTCTATAAAGCAGTTCAAGCTATCAATAAGCTACCATCAGCAAGGATGCAAGTAAAAGTCCATTTTTTGTAATACCACAAATACCACGGGTTATGTAGGGAAAACTTAATTGATGAACGATACCTATTGTACTACGCACTAAAAACTTCAGTCAAGCATTTTCAGCTATTCTTTAGGTCCAAAAGTTACAGACTACTTGTGATCGTTGGTGTTAGTGTCCAGATTCCTTTTTCTTTTTCTTTTTCTTTTTTTTTTGTGCTTAGGATGGGAGCATATCTGTTGGGTTGGGCAGTGAAAATGTGCAGGAAACAGTGAACTACTGTATTCTGTAGGACTAAGTGCTACTCCCGGAATCAAGCAGGAACCATCTCAAGAAGCTCTATGCAATTCTGCACAGATTGGTAAGGTCCTGGGTTTGGACTGATTGGAGTCAGCCAATAGAAAGTTAGGGCCCTATGGAAGGGAGGAACTAAGGCTAACGCTCCAAATCCAACATGGAACATATAGGCAAGCTTGAGAGATCAACCAAATTTGTGTAGTGAGCTACTGATAACTTGGCTAAGGCACAAGGTATTTAATTAGTCCTCAACCCTAGGAATTATAACTACATTTCCACTAAGCTCTACAATTTACTTTTGGACAAGACCATTATGAAAACAAGATGTTTTGATTGCTGAAAGAACAGTTATAACAGGAAGAACTCATGCATTAAATGGCTATAAGAAATATGTTAGGCAAGGCATAACTGACAGCCACAAGGAGCCTTTTATCTATGAAAATGATGGTAAAAGCTTTGTCAATAGAGATGAGTCTTGCTTAACCTGATAATATAGTAAAAAGCACAACTTACCTTCTTCAAATACATGTCCACCAATGTCGGGATATCAGATTTTGGTTTCCATCCCCCAAAAAGGGAACCTCTTAATGTTCTTCCAGTAAGAAAAAATGCATAATGAGCTGTTATCACTGGTTTCACTTTTGGTACACCAAGAGTAACAGTCATGCCCCATCCCTAAAAAAGTGGCAAACAAGCAAATAAGGTGAAGAACGGATCCAAGCTATGAAAATTAATAGCCAAGGTGGATACTTACATCACAACAAGACTGTAATGCAGTTGTAATCATGTCTGTATCGCCAATACATTCAAAGGAGTAGTCAGCCCCTCCATCTGTGATGCGTTTTATAACCTGTAAAATTATGCCATGCATCACGTGAAGATCACACACTTGTATGCACGCAACTAGAGAGACAACATACATGCATTTAAGACTTTGAAATGACTCAAAGCAACCCAACAATAGAAAGAAATATATATAATCATCTCATTTGATGTGTTCAACAGTTGAAGAAAAATTCTCACCGCCTAGAAAGTTCCTCTGTGCTATTATTACCACATTCTTTTCTATTTCTTTTCCTTCAGAAACTGTGCACTCCCTATGGCTCATATCTATAACTAATGACTTATTGGAAGGAAAAAAATGCCCACTTAATACAGATGCTTCTTACTGAAGAAAGAATACCTGCTGAATTGGTTCTTTGCATTCACTTGAGTTTAAAAAGTCCGTTACTCCAAAAGCCTTTGCTGCAACAGGTAGTAAATCATGAACAACACAGGCCACAATGTAGGCCAAATTGTGGGTTTCATGGTTGTAAAAAAAAAGACATTGACGCAAAAGAAAATAAGTCAGATACCTTTCTCGCTCTTTTCAGGATTAATGTCAATGCCAATGATTCGAGATGCTCCCCTTAGCTTAGCACCTTGGGCAACCTGTCAAACAGAAAGTATTGCATGACAAACATCCTGGTAGGGTGACAAAAAGCCCTAACTTGGTTATCTTCTGCAGGTGATTTAACTCACAGAAAGACCAACAGTTCCAAGACCAAAAATGGCCACAGTTGACCCTTCAGATATATCAGCAACCTTCCAAGCTGCACCTAGTCCTAGGAATTGATTAAATATGAGGCATAATCAGCACCAACTAGCGAATATATTTTGTAGTAACTGAAAATCATGTGTAGAGTTAAAAGGATTAAAAGGAATTTAACCATTTTATGGGACAAAGTATTTAAATTTGTTATAGCTGACAAAAAGAAAATAGTGCAGAAATCTGACACTTTTAATTCTTAACATGAACTTGATCATCGCAAGCTGAAGTTCTTTCCTTTGAAAAATATTAAGACCTTGGGAACTATGAATTCAAATTTCTTTGTCAATCATTCTGGTTCAAAACATTCCAAACACACAAAATGGAGATCATTCTGTTTTATGTGAAGTAAAAAGAAAGAACATCAGCGCTAATGCGTCAAACTAACACCAAAGAATTATTGACAAAATATCCTGAAGAATACTGAGAAATGAGGGTAATCATAGCCAGTTCTACAAGCAATGGTAAGATATGAGCCATTCTGGCACCATATAGCTGGATGTACAGCCTTTTACTTCTTGATCATTTAACAAGTTAATCATATAAATAATACATACACATCTTTTCATTATCAACTTTCTATCTGAAAGGAAAGCCGAGGGGAATAATTAAATCAAGTTTCTTTGTTGGTATAGCTTCTTGTCTTGTCACCAGCAGTCACTTTCCTTCTTCCATCCTTGACATCTCAGTTAAAGCTATATGTTGCATAACTAGAAGTTTTTATCTCCTCCTTTTAACCGCTACTTTTCTTATAAATATATTAACATTTCAATTAAAGAGATGATATATTCCACATAAAATAGAAATAGAATTATTGTGAAACTCCAACAAAACACTTTATTTAAGAGTCTAGGGATGCAGGAATTTTATGCCTGCTCCAAGGTTTGACAATGTCTTGAAAAGCTGTCCCATTCCCTAAATTCTGCACTGTGCAAGTTCTTCCATTGATGTGTCAACTAATTAAAAGTTATCTTTAACTCTGTATAAATGAGAAAACATCGGAAAACTGATGTAGTAGAGAGTACTTTGCCGATGGAGTTTTATTCCTAATTTTGCATACTAAATCATCCAAATATACAAATGTTATGCTTGTAAGTACATCACTTCATTGAAAAAAAAAATGCAGAGCCGCAACTTAGAAGTTTTAAGATGACTGAAAAACATGATCCTTCCAAGTTTCTGCTCTAAATTTGATTTTCATCAGACCTAAGCACCCTGAACCAGAGTTGATACTTAGGACCAGCGTTTTCAGTCTTTAAATTGTTGGATATGCCTGAACCTAGGGAAAAAGGATATTACCTGCTGCAACACCACAACTGAGCAGGCATATTCTATCAAGAGGAGCAGTCGAGCTAATTTTAACAGCACATCCAGAGTGCACAACTGTGTATTCACTGAAACTTGAAACTGCACAATAGTGGAAAATAGGCTTCCCCTTTATTGAGAAGCGTGTTTTATGATCGCTATGCATTAGACCTTGCCGTTCCAAGCCTAGCACCTGGCACATATTGCTTTTATTTGAGGTGCAGTGTTTACATTTCATGCATTCTCCAGTAAACAAAGTTAGGACATGGTCTCCTGGTTCAAATTCAGTTACTCCTTGCCCCACACTCTCAACAATACTGCATAAGCACACAATTAAATAATCTTTCATCAGGCTTCTCCTAGAGCAGATAATGAATTGGGTAGATAGTGAACTTGTTAAAATACCAGATAAGCGCACTGCAATACAAACCTCCAAAATAAAAATAATCAATATACCATTATAGCAAAATTGTCCTCGACTAATATTTTTAGCTGCAATTCACCAGAACAAGTGACCACATGTTTCTAATTCGTTAACGACCAATGCATCATAGATGATAGAGAGAATTATTCATATTGATAAACTATTAGCGTTTGAGAGGATTAATTGTTGAAGAAAATGCATTTCATAATGTAGTTACTTCCAGCACTAGAGCAGATTTCCTTTAGCTAATGCCTACTTTCTAGTTATACTAACACGAGCTCTAAGTCACAGCATTTACAACATTCGAAAGGGACAATGAAAAGTTTGAAGTCACCTAAACGGGGCAAAAATATCTATAACAAGATTCAACAGCATCCCTCAAAACCTATTCCTTTAACTAGGACAAGTGAAAAGTAGGGCTCACCCTGATGCTTCATGCCCAAAAATCCTGGGAAATATACGAATGTGTGCCTGCAGAAACAGAATTTGAAAGAACATATCTTTGTGTTACTCCAAAGTGAAACAGAGAAACAAAAAAGGCCAATAAATCCTTGTTTCAAGAAGGATAATTCAGCACTTCCTTACCAAAGATGATACTGTGTAATTTTAGCAGGAAAAAGGTACTTGAATGAACTTTAAAAAGTTGATGTAGATAACAAAGCAAGAGATTAAAAAAGAAAATTACCATCGTGTTATCTTTTTCCGGAAAAGATAAAAAAAAAAAAAATTAAAACAAAATCTTATAAGCATCGAGTACGTATTACCGAATTCTTCATCTTTTTTATTTCTGAATCTAAAGTAAATAGCATCTTCAAAATTGACTACATTGTAAGCAATAAATGAACATGCAAGTCAAATTAGACACAACCTAGACCAGGCCTGCCTAAGCCAATACTGGGATTGAGAACAGGTGCAACTGTATGTCCCAATGTCTTGAAATACTTTTACCCTTTCCTATCTAATTCAGCATACTCAAAACCAATTTCAAAAATCTTTTGTCCCTGCAGGATGATAGCTCCCAAAAACAAGAACCGAAAAAACATTCTTCCGCTGCACATGTTATTTATGAGGAGTACGTTCCATGATTACAATCATTTTACTATTCCCTGTACAATGGTGCTAATCTTCTATATATTCTTTTTGGGGCATGAAAATTGAATGAATGAATTGTCATCATGTTTCTTATGCAAAGCTCTGGTTCTTGTTAAGTATATCACCAATTCTTTGATCTATCCAATTCCAAGAGCACCAAAGAACAACAAACACAAGTAAATTTCCTAGAATTAACCTGGGAAAGCCAAGCGGTAACGTCGCTGCGACAAAGTGAAGTAGCTACAACCTTGATACGAATCTCCATAGGCTGGGGAGGGCTGACTTCCACCTCCTCCATCACCAGTGCTTCTCCAGCTCCCCATGCCACAGCAGCTGCATATGGAAAATGAATACAAGTAAACTCTTAAAAAAACAGGGCCAAAAAAAAATAAAATAAAAAACTAAGATGGGATCAATTGATAACAACTGATTTCTTAATCTGAAGATGTGCATAGGACAGAAGCAGAATGCTACCCTTGCAAGTGATGACAGCAGGCGTTGAAATTGAGGACAACATATTTTGTGGGCAGCTCTAAATTTAGAAGCTTCTATGCTTTTGTTTCTCAGCCAACTTGAATCTGTTATGGTATTCAAATTGTGAGAACGGATGCAGAAGGAAAATTGAAGTTGTTTTAGCCTTCTTTTCGATTTGAACAAGAACAGCAATAACTACATGGACCAAATTATAGATCAATTCTAAGAAGTTAGGTGCTGCTTGGTTGGCATGGAAGTAGTAGGTGAGAGGCCGAGTGGGCATTTTGCAGTGCGGACAGGTAAACACTACAGTTTTTCTTCTTTTTTTTTGTTAAAAACAAAAAAGTTACATGTGATATACATAATACACCAAAAAAAAATTAAATTGTAAACTAACAGAATTCGTTAAATTTAACGAAAATGACAGTCACCGGATTCCGTTAAGTTTACCGTTAAATTTACCGGATTCTATTAAGTTTTTCGTTAAATTTACCGGATTCCGTTAAATTTACAATTTAGTTCAAAATATAAGATGTGGTTTTGTATATTTTGAAACCACAAGGGGGATTTTCTATATATTAGGTATACCACATGAAGTTTTTTGTTTTTAACCCTTTTTTCTTCCCTCTAAGTTTTCAAACGTTTGGATAGAACGACTTGGATCACTTATAAATAAGGATTACTACAGATTGTTCATAAACACAAAAGTTCTAACATTCAGTGGCGTGACGTTACTAACATTCCGCATGACATTGACATTGATAATGCTCAGCATGACACTAACAACATGAGTCCAACACACAATATTTGTTTAAGTAAGTAACACGACCTTATCAATTGATTCAACTTAGGGTAATTCACATGTCAAATCACTATTGCACTATCTCTACTTTTATTACACTTTCACTCATAATAAATTACACTCAACACAATATAATAATATCACCCCATAATCAAATCAAACATTTATTTTTATAATGCCTCGCTGGTGTTGTATTTTCTTGCGGACAGCTGAAACCGGAATCCTTCCTTGCTTTCGACGGAGTCTTTGAGCCTCGACAACCTATACCAAGGTTGTAATATTCTGATGCATATTGATTTCCCATTGATGAATTAAAATAACCAAGTGTTGGATGCATGTGAAAATGGATACGAAAACTTGGTGGATTTTGATAATTTGATGGACGATTGGAATTGGGCAAATTTGGTGGAATACCAGAAAATAAAAAAAATTGGGGTAATTTTGAAAATTTTGTTGGTTTTGATTTTGGGAAGAAGATGAATTTTCTATATTTGGAACATTAAGCATATTCCTAAAACTATTAAAATTCTCATCCATAATGAGAAAATAAGAGCACTTTGAGGAATTGTATAAATGGTTGAAGGAAATGAGTAATACAGTATGAGAAATGAAGAAATATGAGGGTGAGAAATGAAAAAAAAAATTATACCTTATTTATCAAAAAAATTTTGAACTTCAAGTAACGGTACAATTTTTTTAATGAAAAGAAAAAAAAGTGAGCAACGGTCATCAAACAACGATCCAATTGATTTGATTAAAAAAAAAGTAGAAAAGGCCCACAGTTGGGCCCCATCAACAGAGCATTACATGCATATTATGCTCATTGAACTCCCCCAATAAGGATAACACGCTCCATTCAATGCCGTTGGAGCCACCCTTATGTTAATAAACACTAAATTTGGTTAGAACTGTCAATAGGATCGAGCCAGCCTAAGTTCAGCCCAGTCGACCCGAGAAAAAGCTTGATTAACCTAGCCTTTCACCGAGCCAAAATGAGCTTGACCCTAAATATTGGCCTGAATTAAATGCAAACCAAGTTTATACCTTATTTGGCTCAAACCCGATATAGGTTGTGCCCTTTAATTTGTATGTACTTATGTATGTATGTGTGTGTACATATATATACACACACACACATACACAAATTCTTGATTTATGTACTTTTTAATTATGTTACTAGTCCATGTATAATTTAATATTGTGATCCTGTGAAAGTTAAATTAGTTTTAAAATTAATAGTTATAATAATTATATAAAGGAAATTAAGAGATAATAAGTGAATTTGGGTTAAACCTACATTAGATTCACAACTCAAATATTTTGTGAGTTAAGTATGAATTTCATATTTATCAATTCGAAACTCATAATTCGAAATTCGAAAGTGGTACAAATTATATGAGTCAAACCCAGACTTATTAAAGCCCGACTCAAATGGTCCAATTGGCAGGCCTATAGTTGGCCCACCATTTCTCATACCACTGTTCTACTCTAAAGTCCAAACCCCAACCTACAGAATCTTTCTGTGGCACACCAACAAAACTTGTGTCATATTCCGCTTTTATTTAATAAGTAGTCTATTCTGTAATTAAAAAAATTGTAGCCTATACTATAATTGAAGTTCTTTTGTGACAAAAGCGAGTAACTATTCCAAGATGTATGTGAGAACCCGTAAATTTCCTTATTTCTAGGCCTTATTTTAATGATTTGCACGCCTTTTATGCATTTTCTTTATTAGAAAATTTTCTAAATAATTTTTATGAGTAAATATAGGTTTTAGATGATTTTTCTAGTATCGGTTAGTTTTTGAGAAATTAAGAGCGTATACTGGACGTGGGACCCGCTAGTGCGGAAAGTTCGAAAAAATTCGGCCAACTAGGTTAAGTTTTGGATACCGGATTTAAATTATCGGGTGCTAAGAGATAATTAGAGGTTACCAAGTGGATTGGTGTGAGAGGAAACAAAGTGATATGCATGCATTAAATAGGGTGACAAGTGTCACCATATGATTAAATCTTGCATTTTGACTACTATTCACCTTTTTACCATTTTACTAAATAAACCCAAAAATTGATCAAAATCACTTCATTTCCAAGCTTATTGTGGCCGGCTCTCTCCAAGCAAAAGAAAGGAAAAGCTCTCCAAGTTCTTGCTTCAATCTTGCTCAAATCCAACAATTCAACCATTTAATCTTGCTTTTGTTCCATAAAAACCCTTAAGTGAGTGATTGTGAGGTGATTAGTGGAGTTGTTTGGAGGATTAAGGTGCCAAGTTGCTCTTTTCCTTTGGTTACTAAGGTGAGTAGTGAAGGAACCCCTCTCCTCTATCTAATGATGTTTAATTAATGACTTGTGGTAGCCTAAGGGATGAGATTAGATGTTATTTCATGATTTTGGTTGAGATTGATGACATTTTCTATTTAATCATGATTTTTCTGATTTAATATGATTCATATGTTGTGGCCATGGATGATGATGGGAAATGATCTGGAATGAAACCTTAGTGTGTCAATTGTAGTTATTTCCGGAAAATTTCCGCATTGAACGGAAATTTCGGAAGTAAGGGTTTCGATTACCCCCTTTCTGCCTGGTACTGTTCATCATAGTTAGAGGCCGAATTAGCCTTGGATTAAAACATGAAAGTTGTATAGAATGATATTTTAGAGATGCCTGCAAAATGTCAGGTCAATCGGAGTAGCGTAGCTTATGAAAAGACTGAATTACCCTTGCTGCCCTGTTTCTACCCGAATTTGATAATTGCTTCTGTAATTGGTTAATTTGGTTGGGAATACTTCTGATTTGGTTATTGACACCTTCTTAAGAAATGTAGCCTGGTGTCTTAGCTTTAGGATGGCTTTGGAATCACTTGATTTGGACTTAGGTAGCCTGAATTACGGTTCTTTAACCAGAATGCGGTTTGTTAACCTGTTTTTGCAGTTCTGGTTTAGTATATTGAATTTTTGACCTGGTTGCACTAGAAACTGGACTGAGTAGCCTTCTTCAACATTGTATCCCTACCTCTTAGCTTCGAAACGGTGTGTATTGTACCTCTATCTGATAATCGTAGTACCAATGGTGCCAAAACCGCAAAATGATATCAAAAACTGTTTTTATGGTTTAGAGCTTAATTCCATTTCCGGATTTCCCTGGTTTACTCTAGTGCTTATACATTCTTATGGAGCCCTATTTTGGTAGTATGTGGAATTGGTTTATGACTTGTAATCGAGTTTTATTGTGCTTATTTGAATATTTTAGGGTGTGACGGTGAGTAAAGACGCTCTTTGGGCGGAAGTTTACGAAATTCCACTTGCTTGCTTGGTGAGTGTACTACTCACTTGCTTGTTACTGTGTGGCTTTGTCTATTTGAACTGGATGCCTTGAATGCTTATTTGCACTGTTGAAACTGATTAAAGTGAGGGTGTACTTGACCGCTCTCACCCCTTTTGTATTATATATGACTGTTTACCGTGAAATTGAATGATACATGCAAATACTTGAATTGGTGTCGTATGGACGAGTATCCAACGGCCTTACTGTTACTACTGAGCTCAACCCCATTGGTAGTCGATTGAATCGAGCCAGCGAGGGCTTGGTCGTGAAAGTTGACGAGCCATGGGGACTGTTATATGGAATCTTGTAGTAGTCAGACTCTTGATTCCGGTATACTCGAGTATTACCAAATTTCTACTGTTTGGAGTTCGGGCCCGGTGGGGGTATGTTGGGTGGAAGGAATGGACGTAAAGTGGAGCCTACGGTTGGTTACTCTTAAACATTGACGGAGGGTCAATGAGGTCCGATCAAGAATGCAAGCGAGGAAAGGGGCTCTTGAGAGCCGCCCGTATCCTTTTATCAACACTATTGATGTGTGCCTTTGCTTACTTTTGATGTATTGGAATGAGAAGCTTGATGCTTATATGAACTTTGCTGCTTGAGTGATAGTATATCACTGGGCGTAAGCTCATTCTGTTCCTTTTGTTTTCCTTACAGGAAATTGATTACTTGTGGAAAGGTTGTACATGTTGGTTGCCGAGTTGAGCTTATGTAAATGTATTTTTGAATAGCTCCTTTTGGGCAAAACCCTAACTGTATTTTGATCTAATTATCTCGCTTTTGTTTTGTAAATTACAAACGTATGTATATAACACTGCTTAACCCTGTTTATGGGTCTTATTTGGTTTGGAAATATTTTTCCGAGTTATATGACATGGCACCCACTACTCACCGACGATTTGATTTACGTTTGGCTATCTTGCGATTCCGGCTTGTGTGAGCACGTTTTATTTTCCCGGAACGTTTTAGATCGCGTTTGTCTACAACGTTAGTCCTGGCGAGAGCTGGGCAGGCAGTCCGCTAACCTCTTTGGTTCGCCTTAGGGGAAGGTGGGGCTGTCACAATGTACATGGTTATGAACACGTTGTACATTATAAGGTCACTATTGTAAATAATTTTATTCATTGTGTAAATAATGAATCCTATTTCATTAGTTTTAGAACCCTATTATAAATTTGACGTCATTGTACATTTTGTAAATTAAGAAGAATGGCCAAATTTCCTGTGATTGTTGTTTGTTGCTGAAACTATTTCAATCATTTATCCTTCTTAGGTGGTCTTTTTCTCTTTCTAGGCCCCAAATGCGATTTAGTGGGGAGAGTTACATTTTTTTCTTCAAGCTTTCAAGTAATACAAACATTTACAATTATAAAACATTTCCAAAAAAAATCATCATCATTACGTTATGTGAAAATCAAATTATTTTAAAAAAATGTAAATATCAATCAATCTGTTGCGGAATTCACCAACACCCCTTTAATCAGGCGAATTTCCGGAATAACGTTAAAATGAGAAAATATTACAAAAGTGGTGTTAGTTGGGTGGGTGTTCTACTTTAAGGGTTGCCGCAAATCGTAAGAGAGGCTTCATCGAAAATTGCTTTAAATTTCAAATTTTTTTTGGCATCGAAATTAAGGGAGAGGAATTTTTTTTTTTTAAATGCTTCGCCGCTCATGAAATCTGCGGCGAAGTGAAAATTTATTAAAAGGAATCATCGCAGATTTCATGTGCAGCGATTTCTTTTATTTATTATTTATTTTTAACCCTAACCCTAACCCTAACACTAAATCTCTAACCCTAGTCCCTAAACCCTAACCCTAAAACCCTAATCCTTGTGATACGATTCTTGAAACGTTAAAACGAATCAAGAACGTTAACCACAAGCCCGGATCTAGGTTAGGAATCAACACTTGGGGATGGAGTTCATAATCTATCTTGAACTGCACAAGAAAGACTAGAACGGATAGGATAATACCACAATCAAGGTGAATACTTGATTGATAAGTTGACGAATCACCTTAGGGCAACTCTAAGATGTTCAATGGTGGCTTCACAAGCCAAGAAGACCTCTTTCATTCACGAAAGAAATCTGGAAAATTTTCTCAACTTTATTCAATGCCCTAAAAACATTAAAGCTAAGGCGTTTTATAGCCTTTTACAAGACCAAACTCCTAATCCAACTAGAAAATGAGAAACTTAACTCTAACTCCACTTAACTCTACGAATTAACTCCAACTCGGCTACTAACTATAGTCAACATGACCTTTTAGCCATTTATTCCATTAATTAATGACTCAACTTGATAAACTAAAGCTGTTGGAATTAATCTAGGCAAACGGCACCAGCACAAAGAAACTCAAACCAAAAAACTATAACATTAACTAAGGAAAAATGACTCTTTATAGCCTTAGCTAGGCTCAACAGCTGGCTTGGCTTCTTTAGCAACTAGATCCCGTATCATTCCTCTCCTCTTAAAGGCGATTTGCCCACAAATCGAAGCACGAAGGGTGACAATTCGAATGACATGCCGACGGGCCAGCCTTGTGATGATCATAAGCCAAGGTGTCATCCAAAGAAAAACCCTCCACTTGTCAAGTTGGAAAAGACATCGTTTAGCTTCTTGAATCTCACAAATCAGCTTTAATTATGCTCAACTAATTCACTTGTATGCGTGAGGTAAGGGTCCTCAAAATGATGCAAAGTAGCTCCCATGAAGTCAAACTCCTCACTCTTGAATAAACTTGCAAATTGATTTGGCACATGATCAGCCCCAATATCTCCATAAGAAGGATTTAGCTCGTCTTTAGTTATGCACACCAATGCCGCTTTCTTCTTCTCTTTTTCAACCAAACTTATTTCCTTTTCTTGCTCACGCATTGACCTTTTCTTTTGTTCACATTCTAGCTCATATTCTTCATGTAGTCTTACTTCATCTTCATGGACTTGTCTAGGGGTAAGAGGAACAAGAGTAATCTTTTTATCACCATGCATGAAGGAATACCTGTTAGTTCAACCATCGAAGTGGACAACTTTGTCATATTGCCAAGGGCGACCTAAGATCAAGTGACTCGCTTGCATTGGTACCACCTCGCACACTACTTCATCTTCATACTTACTAATGCGAAATGGTACCTTCACTTGTCTATAAACACATCCACCACCATCATTATTTAGCTATTGAAGTTGATATGGCTTAGGGTGCTTGGTGGATAGAAGAAACAATTTCTCAACCATGAACAAACTCGCCACATTTGTGCAACTTCCACCATCAATTATTAAACCACAAAACTTGTCCTTAATGTGACGACGAGTGTAGAATAAGTTCTCTTTTTGTACACATTTCTCCTCTATTGCTCGGGTAGCAAGCAATTTCCTTACTACAAAGACTCCAACATTCCCTTCAAATGCCAATTCTTCCTCCGAGGCGTCGCTTTCCTCCACTAAAGGTGTCATACCTTCACAATCGTCCTCATCATCTGACACCACTTCTCCATTAGGCAAGATAAGCATGGTCCTATGGTTGGGACATTGAGATGCTATGTGTCCAAAACCTTGACACTTGAAGCATTTAGCATCCCGACTTCGTGGTTTTGGAGTTCTTTGGCTAATTTCCATCTCGGCCTTAGGTGTTGGTTTAGTATCATTTGGTCTCAATTTTGGTGGTTCAAAAGCTCCTATGGTTTTGTCCTCACTTCTTAAGGGCAAGTTTCGCCAATTCCCAACTTGATGGGTGGGATTTGATTGAGTGTTACCCCTCCTCTTGAGGCGCCTTTCCACCTTCACCGTCTTATCCAACAACTCATTTAAGTCAAGGTAATAATGTAACTCCACAATTTCAGCAATTTCATCCCCCAATCCACACAAAAATCTAGCTATATTGGCCTCCAAATCCTCATGAACATCAGCCCTCATCATGGCCATTTCCATTTCCTTTACCTAGGTTTCCGACTAATTTTTGGTAGGAATCCACCACGTGACTTGCATGTGCTCATTTTTTAAGGGCAAAATTGTCAAATCAATTTTTACATAATCTGATTCATAGTCCTTCACATTTCACAAAATATATTTTTTCGTCCCTAACATTTTATAAAATGAATTGTTTCGTTCCTCACATTTCAAAAAATGAATTTTTCCATCCCTCACATTTTTCAAAATGAATTTTTTCATCCCCCATTGATCATGTGTACGAATAACTTTTTTTCTATAAACCCACGTATATGTCAATTTGATTTTACCTAAACAGTATGAATAACATGTAATTTATCTCTATTGGATTTCATCTAAACATGTTAATCGTAGTTATACACATGCTATTCAATAGATATATATAGGGGTTTAAAACTAATAATTTTGTTTGAAACCCATGTATATATTTATATGATTTCAGCATTTGAATCTATTCAATATTTGTGACATTTCTCTTTTGGTAATAATTTATTTATTGAGTTATATAATAAGGTCATCTAATTAATGGGTCCTAACTCGAATTCTATAATTGTACTAACAAATTTCAGTTTAAATCTGAAATTTCTATTCGACACTTTTAAGATCAACAGTTGAATTACTTGCCTTGTGATTGTTTTAAAATTTGAAAGTGCCAATCACTTATTTCTTTTTGTTATACTTTTCTTTTGTTTACTTTTTCTATCCAAATTTAATTCGATATAAACACTCGATAATATTTACAATTAAATATCATCTTTATTTTCAAATTTCGAGTAAATGAAAATGAATATAAGTAAAAAACTAATAATTTTTTTAAACCCATGTATATATCTATTTGATTTCACTTAAGCAGTACGAATAGTCTGTAATATATCTCTATTTGATTTCACATGTTATTCGTACTGTTCAAGTGAAATCAAATAGATATATATATGAATTTAAAAAAAATCAATCACACACATGATCAATAAAAGATGAAAAAATTCATTTTGAAAAATGTGAAGGATGAAAAAATTCATTTTGTGAAATATAAGAGATGAAAAAATTTATTTTATGAAATGTGAGGGATTATGAATCGAATTATATAAAATTTGATTTGACAATTTTGCCCTTAAAATATGATCACGTGCAAGACACGTAGTGAATTTCGACAAAAAACTAGTCGAAAACCTAAGTAGGGATCAAATTTGACCAATGTGAATTTATAAAAGACGTAAAATTACACTTCTAAAAGTGAGGAACGAAAAAAGTTATTTTGTAAAATGTAAGAAACGTTTTGAACGATTTTCCCGAATAATAAACTTTAAAGAAGGTTAGCATAATTTTTAAAACTGTAGCAAGGAGGAGGCAACACTACTCTGAAATTTCTAAGTCCTTCCCCCATTATCAGCTCCACATGCCACATTCTCCCGGCCAAGTCTTTGGGTTTTCATTCCCACATATATGCATTTGCCCACACTTCCCTGGAAATTTTACCAAAAAAACAAACAAACCAACCATGCCATTTGCCCGAAAATTCAACATAACTAAATTGGAAACAACTATCAACACAAGTTCAAACCTAGATTTCCGTTTCCTAAAATTGTTTTCAGTCCAATATAGTCCTATGCTAATGATTAATCTAATGAAGACAACTGCACAGCATGTCTGAGCTGCTAAGATAAGCTCGTCAACAAGCAATCAATTGCTATTGTACAAGCTGTACAGGATGCACAACAAGAAGGAACTTAGGAATTACAAAGTTGCTTTGCACGAGGCTTTATTGTGTCCTGGCTCCTTGCACCTAGTACAAGTGACTGTCCTCCTATTCAGCGCCTCCTTTCTCGCCTGTTCCTTCTTCTGTTCAGGAGTTAATTTAGGGGGATTTGGGGGAAGCACCTGTACTGAGTCTGAATCAGCCTCTTCCTTGTCTATAGGCTTGCCAATGTCAGGTATAGGG
The DNA here is from genome assembly GCF_003713205.1 of Coffea eugenioides. Lineage (NCBI taxonomy): Eukaryota > Viridiplantae > Streptophyta > Magnoliopsida > Gentianales > Rubiaceae > Coffea > Coffea eugenioides. The sequence goes on from NC_040038.1 coordinate 24,118,065, forward strand.
TTCAAGGATGCAGAATATATTGAACAAAAACTCTCTACGGTGAAATGTTTTGGGCAGTAATCATAAATGCTTTTGCCCCTGCAATTTAAGACAGCAATAGCATGCCGGCATGGTAGACCATTCTCTTTCCATTCCAGGCAAGTACATTCCTGGCTTTCAATGTTCACAACATGGGTGCAATCATCATGAACCTCAGCAAGGATATCAGACGAGAACAACACTTTCAGACTGCGGGCTTTAAGTGCATCTTCCTGCAGCTTTTTCTCAATTGATGGAGTTAGTTTAGAAGACCACAAACTTGACAGCGTTTGCCGATTCTTAACCAAACCACTAATCATACATACGAGAGCCTCAATCTTCTGCATTATTGTAGCCTCCTGGACGTCCTCCATAAGCTTGGTGTACAGTTCAGAGACATTTTCAGTGATATAGTTATAACGCTCTCCCTTAAATAGCAAACTTGTCCAACACTCTGGCTCTATTTGGATTACCCAATCATATGCTTGTGATGAGATCTGCTTTATTTGTTCAGTGAATTTTTTGTAACTACCAATTCGGACAGCATGAGCAGCGGAAAGAAAAATACCAGGCAAGACACCTCTTCCATCAGCCCCGTGAAATGGACCTCTCAAACTCCTCCTGAAGCTTTCAACAAGGTGGAACATGGAATAACCATGATAAGCATTCTCAAATACCTCAAGCACAGAGTTCTTTAAACCCTTTTCCCTCTCTGAGACAAAAGTGATGGGCTGGGAAGTTGAAATTGCAGAATTCAATTGTTCCAGAAACCAACGCCAATTGTCATTATTTTCAACGTCAACTATGCCAAAGGCAACTGGGAAGAACCCATCATCTGCGTCGACTGCAGTGGCTGTCAACAACATTTCCTGGTATTTTGACTTTAATGATGTTGATTCAAGAAAAAGAAGGGGGCGACAACCATTTTGAAAACCATGTATTAAGCAGTGAAATGAGACAAAAAGGCATTTAAGCCTTTTGTCATCATTAGTGACGAGATTGGCAAAGCTACCAGGATTTGTCTCCATCACTTTCTCACAAAAAGATGGTAACTGATTGTACGAATCTTTGTATGAACCTTGAAGCTGCTCCCTGGCATGCTCCAGCCCACGCCACACTTGTGTATAATTTAGTTCGATCCCAAAGTCCCGGAAAATGCCATTAGCAATATCCTTGGGTTTATGATGTGGGGACTCTCGTAACCTCTCCTTTATAATGCTAACCAGCCAATTCCTTCCGGGATGAGCAGATTTCCAAGCTTCCCCTCCACATGTGTGTACATTATCGAACTTCTTAATCCTAAATGATTGAGATGCAGGAACCCAAGATGCATGAATCCTCCAAGGACAGCCTTCAGCAACACACATGCCACTAGCACGATTTGTATCATTCTTTTTTAGTTTGTAGACAAAACGATGAGCAATAGCATACTTCTGCAGGGTATCTCGAAACTCTTTCACACTTTCAAAGTCATGACCTACTCCGGTAATGCTATCTCTCCATGAAGCAACCAGATTTTCTGGAAGATCTTGATCACGAATAACAATACCGTAGGGACTCCCCAGATCATCTGTCCCTGACTTAGGATCTCCTTTCAGTTCAACGTCATCATGTACCTTGATAAATCTGCCTCTGCTACTCTTCTTACGAGATCGCTTTTCTTGTGCGTTATCTGCATCTGACACAATAACTGGACCCTTGGTACCAACTTTCCAAGAAGCAGTACGCCTTCTCTTTTTGACTGTATCTGCTGGGGTGCTACCTGCATCAAAGTTGATGGGGCTACGAGCAGAAACACCACCAGCAACAACACGGCGGGGAGCATAATCGGAATCATAATCACCACCATGCGCAGAGGAAGGAGTAGATGTGCTGGTGGTTCTGCTTGGACTCTCCATAGTTACATTGACATCCACCAAATTATCAGGCGTAATAACCGGAACTCTATCAGCAGCTGCAGCATTCTTTTGCCTAGATCTTACATCAGGGCCAGAACTATTAGCAGCTGGGGGAGGAATTACATGGTCCACAGTCTCTGCCAATTTTATGCCAACTCCCCTGGATGTATTACCACTGTAAGAAAGTATGCACTCAAGTAAATAGACTAACTAGTCAAATTCCAATGATCCACCAAGACACTAGGCACATTCTAAAATTGGATACGTGAACTTTGAGTTCCCTATGTATCTCCTATGCTGATATGGTGCACAGGAGTGCAAATGTGTCATTATGACATTCCGTTAATGAATGGAAAAAAGTAGCAATTTATGTGAGATAACAAGTTCTCAAAGTAATACCTTGAGGCATCATTCTTCAAGGCTGGACGCTCAAACCCATGTTTCCCAGATACAAAGACATCAGCTGTCACTGAGTTCCCATGAAAATCAAGCATCCTCTTTAGGTCCTTTTCATTCTTCAAAGTAATAAGATTTCGTTGATTTCCTGGGAGAAAGTACTTGAGCGCAATAGTTTTCAGATCCAAATTGTACAATTCAGCAATCTTCAACTTCAAATCATCATACAAGGTATCATGATTGATGCTCACAGCATTTGCCTCTCCTCCATTATAAGATAAGATCCCATCATCTTTTGTTATAAATTCACCACCATACTGGCTGATCAGTATGAGTTTCCCCTTTGCCATAATTCACATCTTTGAACATCACAAAGAATCAGTAAAGTTTCACTAAAATATGTCAGCACATAGAAACAAAAAATTCGAATAGTACTACAACGATTTTAAGAGGACAAAATTACACTCATTGATGCTTCTGTCTTCCTCTGTTGCATTATTTGGATAATTACAACTTGGTTAACATAGATTCAGGGGGTGACAAAAGCACTGCATTTCTCATTACTGCACAAGAAAAATTCTAGCTCTTTCTCTTCATACATTAGCAAATTAAACAAAAGACAGGAGGCTTTCAATACAGAATTAAATGTCAAACTTGCTATCCCTCATCTAAACCAAATATACCCTAGATCATGCTTCAAGGAAACAAAGGAATAAATCTTGGCATCAAGGACAACAAATTTTGCTCCTCATAGCAATCTCCAAACACTGTAAAGGAAAAGGGAAATGCTTCCCCAAAAAGCAAATGATAAGTTTAAACAAAGAATCTTATAAAAACATGTATAGGTCGAATATTTTGTTGTTAATGGAGGCACAGGGGATCCAAACAACGTAGCTTTACCACTTCAGCATGCCTACTATCTGCTAAATCAAAAGTTTCATTCCTTACCTTTTAAGCTGATCTATAACCTGCTGAACATATTGTTGGGTGTTTGTGACATAACTTAAAAGGATTAAAATGATTGAGCGATAAACTCACTAAGTCTATTCTTCAAAAAAGTTAAACCTCAATCCTTTGATATTGCAAGCTGAAGCAGAGACCCTGACTTTACCAGTAAGTAAGCCAATGTTAAAGCAAATGAAAATCAATCATAGCTTCTCAGCAATCATATGCTCCCAACACCTTTTATAGTACACAATGTCTTTCCACAATAAACTTGGACAATGTTTTCACCTTTTTCCCCTTTCTTCGGGTAGAGAGCGGAGTTAAAAAAAGCTTTCCAAGAGAACACTCGCATGCACATTTGTATCTAGAATATACTTTTTTAGCATCCTTTTTTGGAAAAAAAAAAATCAAGAATAATCACCAACAAATTTTCTAAAACTTCCTTTACAATATTTCGTGCAACATTACTCGTGAAACTGAAATCTTCACCAGCCAACAGTTTAGCACTTGCACGTACATGATAAGCATCCACATTTTTTCAATGTACATTAGAAAAAGAAAATGTTGGCATTTCTGTCTAATTGGCTATTCTTCATAGGGCTCTACCTCCCCCCAAGGAGCATTAGAGGGGTAGAGTTCTGATTTCCATTAAGATAAGACAGCTGTTCTGACTATCAGCAGTGAACACAGAGTATTTTATAAATTACCTCAGAAGCACACATAGAAAAACTAAAATGACACCATGGAACCCATGCCAACATGAGCGTTTACCATATCCATATCCAGTCATGAATAAGAAAATCCAGCTACCATCATCATGGCACTTGATGTTATTGTCAGATAAATTTTTCTTTTATAGGTCAAACTGTCGTAAAAAGAAATCTCAACTAGTAGCCGAAGAACCTTGCCAGTGTTGTAAATCCAGCTTGCCCAAACTGTGAAATATTTTGCTAAAAAACTGCACATCTTGAGTAAGAAACCAACATATTAACCAATCGAAGCAACTCCATGCAATGATCTTATCTCACCTTCCTACTTAAATGCCCATGGAAGAAAATATGAAGGGCAGAAAGGACAAATAAGGCAAGTAACAATCAACCCCCCTTTTCCCAAGACAAGAAAACAAGGCTAGCACTCTCGAATGTGCTCTCCACTAGTTCGTTACCAATGTCTGCTTTCTTATTGCCACCAAACCACAGAAGGGAATCCACGCAAACAGCACAACAATTGTCTAATGAGTCATAAGCTACTCTTTTTTTGCACTAAATTTGTTTAGCTATTTTATCTAATTAAACTTCTCGAAAGGTAATTCATACTCGAAACAAATACTACAGTGTAAAATCCCAGCAAAACAATCATCCCAAACATCGACCTTGATATAAGACTAGAACAAGAAAGATTATGCGTATAGTGCTTTACAACCAAGAGATCAAACACCAAAATTCTAAAATCTGACAAACATTGGTGATCAATTGAACTGAAAATAGAGGTCAAATGAAGTCTACAAAAATCAAAAGTCAACAAAAGTGCAATTTTCAGTTGAATTTCACTTAAGAATCAGCTGTAACATGTTAAAGATTAAACCTTTTAAACAATTTTATGAATGCATGCATAACAGAATTTTGCACACTTCAACCCTGATTTAAACCCCGGTTTAGTACTCAACAAAAAGAGGAGAAAAAAAAATTATCTACACACAAATGCAGAAAGCGATATAGAGGCGTCTGATTGAAAGAAAAGTGGAGCGAGGAAGAAAATTACCAGAGAGGCGTAGCGAAGTGAACGTAAAACCTAGAATTTGGGGCCGTTTCGGAATTAGGGAGAAAAAGGGAGAATGATACGAGGGACAACAGCCACAAGGGCGTTTTACAAAATAAGAATGGATGGGCTAGGGCTATAAAGAGGCTTGATGGTGATTAACTATGTTGTGAGGGGTCATATTGAAATTTCGGCAAATTTGATCAATTTAGGATTGAAGGACGTGGGTGACCTGGATAGACATAATAGACTTTTTGATTGGATTGAATTTTGTACCACCTATTCCGTTTATCTTTACCATAACATTGAAAATAATAGAATTTTTATAGTTTTAGCACGAATAAAATTGTTGGTAAATTCATAATTTTCTCAAGAGTTTGATTTTTTAAAAATCTTTTTTATGTTGTTTTTTTTAGCAAATTTAGAATAGGTAAACATTACACTTGTAAGGATAAAGATATTAGATAGTACAATTACTCTTTAAAAAAGTTAATAATATTTCCCAAGGTTAAACTTTTATGTATAAAATTCAAATGGCCTAAAAGTTTATTCGGTTTTTAGCATACCCTTACGAAAATCATTTGCTGTTTTCATGTTCTTTAAAATGTTGATTCCAAGTTTTATGAGCTAAATTCTGTATGTGGTGTTCACATTTAGTTTCCTCCGTCTTATAGTGGAATTTATTTTTAAGATCAAAAGTTTATTTAAATACTTTGCTTTTCGGGAAAGCACAAATCGCATGGCTTTTTTCGCATAAGAAGAGAAAAAAAAAATCAAAACATGAAGCAAAAGAAACATATTAGTGTACATAGGTCAATCCCTTTTTTTCAATTATTTGTCAGCATAATACGTTTTTTAATTAGTTTACAACGACCACTACAATCTTTATTTGTAGAAGAGAGTTGAAAAAAATTACATCACTTAACTTATTAACAAATAAAAGAAATAGACTAACGATGTGAAAACTTAAAGAATTCATAAAATTTATTTAAGTGATTTTTTCATCCTAGCATCTAAGAACATCATTGAAAAAGATTTGAAACAAATGTTGTTGTCTTTTGCCTGGATCAAAGCAGGTAATGTTTAGGTGGCAAATTAGTTTAATTTTAAAAATGTAATCTAAATTGTTGAGTTCTCTTTTGACAAATTCTTTGTCTCCATACCAATAAGACTGCATTAGGGCAATTTGAAGCATACTGACGCTCTGTTTAATAATTCAATTCAATATTTAGATTTACAAATGTGTTTGATAATCATAAATAGAACATCTGAATTAATTAAGTGGTATTGAATTTTCTAAACAAAACTTGTTCCAAAAAATAAGTGATAGACTATTCACTTATAATTTAATGTGATATAATACATAATAATGCAAGAATTTAATGGATTCATACTTTAGTTTCATATTTCAATTTTATCAAACGTAACCCAAGACAACTAGCTGAAAAAGTAGCTAGTATATTGAAAACCCACTTAAGGAAAGGTAAGAGTTATACAACATCAAAGAGATATATAATTTGGATTAAAAACAAAATTAGATGAAGAATCTGGAAAATTCAAAGGTTGCTAAAAAAAACTAAAAATTTACCTGGAAATGGCAATAAGTATTGCTGCACATTCACTTGACCAACCGTGAAAACAAAAAAACCTATCTTATCTGCCACTTCATTTTACTGAAAAGTTGGATTGACATATTATATCAAATAAATGGAAATTAATAATTTTGCGAGTTTTAGCATATATATCAAATAAATGAAAATTCAAATTTCACTCATATGTCATGCATCTAACTGTAATAGTATATACACTGTCAGTGTATATAAGATTTACTCAATTTTTTTGGAAGACGTTAAACACTTTTAGTACTATATATTTTATATGGTTTTGAAGGTCATCAGCTCCCCAATTCCTCCATCCATCAAAATCCTTTGTGATATGGATATCCCATAGCTATGTACTCGTATTTCTCTTCTTTGTCCACTATTTTTCATTTTGGGCACCCTATGGCACGCCAAAATAAAGGGATCGGCTCCATACTGGTATTACATGGTTGGAGCTCTTTTCTTCAAGACTTTTCTTCATGAATTTTAAAAATTTTAAAAATTTCAAACCCTTCTTCCCATTGCTACCCCTTAACCTTTTCCCGATCCTTTCCTCTCCCCTTCCCTCTCCCATCCCACCTGCCCCTCCGAGAGAGGGAAAGAAAGAAGAGGAGAAGGAAGGAGGAAGGGAGATGGATGAGCAAGGGAGATGGATGAGCAAGGGAGAGGGATGAAGCAAATGGTAAAGTGGGAGTTGGGGAAGAAGGGGAGGGGTGGGAGGTACCAAGGAGCCGGAGAGGGTCAGGGGAAGATGGGAGAGGGAAAGGAAGCGGAAAAAAGAGGAGGAGGACAAATACAGGTAGCGGTGGAGGGGTAGGAGATGGGATGGGAGAGGGAAGCGGGAGCATTAGGGATAATTTTTAAAAAATTTTAAAATACCAAAAAAACTTTAATTTTTAAAATTAAAAATTTTAAAAAACCCTATGGAACATGGCTAATATGATGACATGGCAAAAGAAAAAAGGAGAAAATTGAAAAAAAAAATAAAATATAGTAGTATAAAAATCACATCAAAGGTGGGATCACCGGCTATGATCACCTAAATATGCAAGTGCGGATGTTGCTGCGGTATGTTTAGTAGTCAAAGAAGAGGTGTGGAAAGTAAAGCATATGGCAAAGAAGGCGGCACGTTGCATCCTGACATGTACGGATCAAGAAGGGAATATTTCTACAAAAGCAAGTGGTGACCTATAACCGGGGTTTAGAAATATTGCGTACTGCAGAAGCTAAAAATGTGTTGGGATGTCACGGAATTAACATAAATATAAAGGGTCTAAGAATAAAACATTTGTGAGGAAGCGTAAGCAGTACTAATTACTAAACAAAGCCATCCTGGGGCCACGGATTATGAGCATTACATCAACAAAATACTATCTATTTATGGGCATTTTACTCTGAATCATTACATTTATGTAAAATACATAAATATTTTGGATAGCACGGATAGTCACACTAGCTGTCCTTGTACTAAGTTTTATGGGCATTTTACTCTGAATCATTACATTTTGGATACTACTTTGATTAGAATTTAGTTTAAAGACATTCACTGGAGTTTGGACGCATCCAGAGAGCACCGATCGATGTATGTTCAAGCGTAAATTGAAATAAATATGCAACTTAAATTTTTTAAAAATAAATTACTACTGCATATCCGAAATTTACTTTTTGGAGAGTAGGTTTAGTTCATACTATTTTTCATAGTATTTTAAAATATATAAGTACAAAAAATTTTAAATTATACCTATAATCATGTATTATACGAGTATATTACGAGTACTTACTAACTAAGGTACTAAGCGTTAATCATTGATAAAACATCTTATCGTTATTTCAAATAAACTTCCTAATACTAGTTTGAGATAAGTTTTAAAGTAAAATAGTACATGCGCCCCATAAATCAATAAATCTTGATTATTAATCAAATTTGCCATGTTATCAGTAATAATTACTATTTATGTATAAAAACTTACTATTACTTGAATTAAACTTACTAAGGTATATTATGAGTGCTTACTAACTAAGGTACTAAGTTTTAATCATTAATAAAAATATTTTATCATTATTTCAAATAAACTTCCTAATACTACTTTGAGATAAGGTTTTAATGTAAAAATTGTACATGCATTCCAAAAAATGGTAAATTTTGATCCTTAATCATTTTTATTGCCATGTTATTAGTAAGAATTACTATTTATGTATAAAAACTTACTGTTATTTGAACTAAACTTACTCTTTTAAAAGTAAGTTTGGGATATCAAGTAGTAATCTATTTATTTAAAAATTAAGTTTAATATTTATTCCAATTTACCTTTTGAGGTATAAAAGTTACTAATCTATTACACTTAACTTACTATTTTAGATAGGAAACTTACTTCCATAATTTTAGGTGTTATTTTATTTAGGTGAATAGGTCCAACAATAAATCAAATGATCGCTAAAAGTGCAACAACATGTTATATCAGGTAAAAACTATTTCGCTATCATAACTATTGTTTAGTATCTATATCTATATGTATTGCTGAGGGGGTTTTGGATAAGGAGCTTCCAAAATTATCAAAAGTCTGAATGCTATTTTAATAGAATTTTACATTTTTATAATTAAAAAATATTTATCTCTTAACTAATCATGTAACCGGCCCTACAAATCCTATAATCATGCTTATATTTTTTCCACATTTCCCTCATGTTTTTTCCACTACCCCATAAAATTCAAACTCCTAAACTTTAACTAACGGATAATAACCACCCCTGTAAAATGATATCTGCAAATTCCAATTCACATCTCACATTTATTACTGACACTTATCATATCACTTAGAGTAATAACTAACCGTTAATTTAAGAAATTCACAACTACGAAAGTCAAATATCCAAAATTTAGGAGCCTGTTTAAATTACAATTTTCACAATTCAACGTATCTTATTGCCATAATATATTTTACTCTCACATTCATTCACAAATTATAAAGGCATTAAAAATAAATAATTTTTTTAATAAAAATTAATTCAAAGGTAGTTAATTCACACACACACACACATATACATATATATATATATTCTCATAATGCATATATATATAAGATTATCAAATCGAATGCATAATATTGGTAAGTATTTCATTTTAAAATAAAAAAACATGCAATTACATTTATTTCTATCCATATATCATTCATTTTCTAATATAAATTATTATTATTATTTTACGATCCATCTTTTGCAAAAACACAATTCTTGAATGATTTACAGTTTTTTTCATACTTTGAACTATTGTTAGACAAATCTTAAATTTTATTTATGCTGGTATAATTTTTTAAACTTTTTTCAAATTAAAATGGTATAATCTTTTGATTTATTTTAATAATGTAAGCACCGTATGTAGCACGGATATTCACACTAGCTGTCCTTGTACGACCGAGCCTGAGAGTTTGAGCATGTTTTGGTTGAATGTTATAATTCAAAATTTGGGGTTTGGAGGGAATAGCTTATATCCATTGTAATCAAAACTCAAACAAATGTGGGGATAAACCTGATTGTCACAACAAACTATACAAATGTGGGGATAAATCTTAGTTAGTAAGTACTCATAATATACCTGTATAATAAATGATTATAGGTATAATTTAATATTTTTTGTATTTATATATTTTAAAATACTATGAAAAGTAACCTTGTAAAATATATAATAAAATTTTGTCTTATCATAAGTTTGTATTCATTTTCAATTTTTGAAAAGTTTGAAAGTTTGGATAACAATAACAACAAATCTTCCTAGTTACACGTAGAATATCACTTGTTTCTATATCACAATTTTTATAATTTAACACCTATGAATATAATAAAATAAAATTATTATTTTATAATACGATAAAATTTTATTATTTTCTAACGTCATGTGAAAGGTCAAAATATTTTTCACAGAATATTTTAAAATATATAAGTACAAAAGAATATTAAATTATACATTTAATCATGCATTATACAAGTATGTTACGAGTACTTACTAACTAATGTGCTAAGTTTTAATCATTTATAAAATATTTTATTGTTATTTCAAATAAGCTTTCTAGTATTAATTTGGTATAAGTCATAAAGGATTGAGTGATTTGAGTCAGTTGCTTCTGTGTTAATTTTGACTGTGGTTAACGAACTCAATGATTTAGTCCGTCTACCTTAGGTTAGTGGGAAAATGGGTCGCAGCTGGCTGGAATAAAATTGTAATAAACCCGTTTTCCAATAAAAAATTAATTTTTTATCGCTTTCCTCCATTATAAGAACAAAGTACCCATTTTCCTAAAAAAAATTATTTATCGGATAAAATAAAAATAAACCCGTTTTTCAATAAAATTCTAACTCTTTATGCCTTTCCTCTATTATAAGAACTGTGCACCCATTTTGCCATAAACAAATTTATTTATCGAATAAAAAAATTTATTTATCGAAAAAATAAAAATAAGCCCGTTTCTCAATAAAACATCAGCCCTTTATGGCTTTCTTCCCTTATAAGAAAAGAGTATTCATTTTGCCATAAACAAATTTTTTTATCAAATAAAATAAAAATAAACTCTTTTTTCAATAAAAAACTAGTTCTTTATGACTTTCCTCCATTATAAGAATATAGTATCCATTTTTCTAAAAAAATATTATTTATCGAATAAAATAAAAATGAACCTGTTTTTTCAATAAAACACCAACTCTTTATAGTTTTCCTCTATTATAAGAAGGGAAAATCGCCAATTTAGTCCCTAAACTTTTTTTTTCCGTCAATTTAGTCCCTATATATTATTTCTAGCCAATTGGATCCCTAAACCTATATATCGGTTCCAATCAAGGATCTTTGCAGCGGCGCCACCGTATAATTTCCATTAGGTTCATAATCGTGCAATACAAAAGGGGCATTTTAGGGAATTCCATTCTGGCGCCTTTTCCAATTAAAAAGTAAACGAAACAAGTCTGCGATAAATACACACCCAAAAATTCAAAATGAAAACAAAAAATGTCTTGGACAAAATCCAGGGCTTGAGTCGATGATCTGCTAAATAAAATCAAAGCAAATCGTGTTAAATAAGGAATCGGAGGGCATAAGAAAGCAAATGATGGAGGCAGTGGGGGACAATATGCAGGAAAGGAGCAATGTTGAGGAGAGGAAGTCAAGAAAAGCAAGTAAGTTTAAATAGCCTGCCTGCCTGAAACCCGCTTGCGGGTTTCCCCCTTATGTAAAATGACTAAAAGCTGCGTTTCTGTTCTATTTATATCAAACACATACTCTCAAACCCTCACCTGAAGGGTGAGGATGAGAGGGGAGGTTTGCTGGGCATCCTAGGGCCCTCCGATGGGCATGTGCAACTCAACGCAGCTTGCATGTAAAAAAAATTTTTTTTTTTTTAAGTAATTTGTTAAATAGCCTGAAACCCGCTTGCGGGTTTCCCCCTTTTTTTTTTAAAAATAAATTCTATGCTAAAATGACTTAAAACAAAAATAAAAGACTAAAAGTAAATAAAAACTAGCATGAAAAATAAAAATAACAGTAAATAAAAATACACTAAAAATTTGGTGTCTACAGTAGTTACTGAATAATCTGGAAACAGATTGAATGAAGACTCAGAAGAAACGGAAGCTGGTCTCTTATTATTAAAGAGTGAAGGCTAAAATAGGCATATCAGGTGAAAGTTTGTGGTGGAAATCTGTTTTTCGCATATGCACGCGCCTTTGCAGTTCGTTTAAGACACACGCCGAATATTTGACGATTTCCGTCCACTTTTCAGGTTAATTCAAACCACGGGGTATCGACTGGTATGATATGAAACCACAAGGGGTTTTTATGTGTGATTGCCTAACCACAGGGGGCTTTTTTGTTGTTTACCCAATTTTTTAATGGCCATCACTTCTGCAATTCTTCCACTTCAGTCAACATTGTCAGCATAACATTGAACTTGTCACAGAAACTTACATGAGCAATCCAGATGCAAAACAGAGTAATAACAAATCCAGAAGCAAAACAGAGTCAAACATAGATGAAAATGAAGTAAATACAATTGAGTTTTCATCTATGTTTGACTCTGTTTTGCTTCTGGATTTGTTATTACTCTGTTTTGCATCTGGATTGCTCATGTAAGTTTCTGTGACAAGTTCAATGTTATGCTGACAATGTTGACTGAAGTGGAAGAATTGCAGAAGTGATGGCCATTAAAAAATTTGGGTAAACAACAAAAAAGCCCCCTGTGGTTAGGCAATCACACATAAAAACCCCTTGTGGTTTCATATCATACCAGTCGATACCCCGTGGTTTGAATTAACCTGAAAAGTGGACGGAAATCGTCAAATATTCGGCGTGTGTCTTAAACGAACTGCAAAGGCGCGTGCATATGCGAAAAACAGATTTCCACCACAAACTTTCACCTGATATGCCTATTTTAGCCTTCACTCTTTAATAATAAGAGACCAGCTTCCGTTTCTTCTGAGTCTTCATTCAATCTGTTTCCAGATTATTCATTAACTACTGTAGACACCAAATTTTTAGTGTATTTTTATTTACTGTTATTTTTATTTTTCATGCTAGTTTTTATTTACTTTTAGTCTTTTATTTTTGTTTTAAGTCATTTTAGCATAGAATTTATTTTTTTTAAAAAAAAAAAAGAGGGAAACCCGCAAGCGGGTTTCAGGCTATTTAACAAATTACTTAAAAAAAAAAATTTTTTTTACATGCAAGCTGCGTTGAGTTGCACATGCCCATCGGAGGGCCCTAGGATGCCCAGCAAACCTCCCCTCTCATCCTCACCCTTCAGGTGAGGGTTTGAGAGTATGTGTTTGATATAAATAGAACAGAAACGCAGCTTTTAGTCATTTTACATAAGGGGGAAACCCGCAAGCGGGTTTCAGGCAGGCAGGCTATTTAAACTTACTTGCTTTTCTTGACTTCCTCTCGTCAACATTGCTCCTTTCCTGCATATTGTCCCCCACTGCCTCCATCATTTGCTTTCTTATGCCCTCCGATTCCTTATTTAACACGATTTGCTTTGATTTTATTTAGCAGATCATCGACTCAAGCCCTGGATTTTGTCCAAGACATTTTTTGTTTTCATTTTGGATTTTTGGGTGTGTATTTATCGCAGACTTGTTTCGTTTACTTTTTAATTGGAAAAGGCGCCAGAATGGAATTCCCTAAAATGCCCCTTTTGTATTGCACGATTATGAACCTAATGGAAATTATACGGTGGCGCCGCTGCAAAGATCCTTGATTGGAACCGATATATAGGTTTAGGGATCCAATTGGCTAGAAATAATATATAGGGACTAAATTGACGGAAAAAAAAAGTTTAGGGACTAAATTGGCGATTTTCCCTTATAAGAACAAAGTACTCATTTTTCATAAATAAATTTATTTATTGGATGAAAAAATAAATATATTTTTCAATAAAACACCAATTCTTTATAGTTTTCCTCCGTTCACTGCAACAAAAAAGGGTATTAGCGACAACAACTTTAGCAAGAAGTAGAAAGGTTGACGCTATTAAGAGGCTTATAGCAAGGAAAAGAACAATACTTCACCAAAAATTAGAGCCATCATATACTCTGCGAGGGCAAGGATTTTTTTCGGTTAAAATTCTCGCCAAAAGAAGTGCGGGAAAGCTTCCCTCCAAATACTGATTCTAGTGGGCCAAAGTTTCTATGTTATTGGTGAGAAATCATGGGTGTTTTTTTTTGTGAAAATTTCAAAATTTTGCTCATTTCCAATTTTTAGCAGAGCCGCGCATTGAAAATTTTTTAACCATTCCTGGCACAGCACTTGTCAAGCGTAGCACCACATGAATTCCAAGTCTTCCATACTTGCAAGGCTATTTTTCCAAATATTGTTCTCAGATCAGAGCCCTCGAAAGTTCAATTGCAACCTCCCCTACACCTTTCTCCTTTTATCTCTCTTTCCCTCTCTATCAATTTTCAGTTTCCCGTAGACATATGGTTCCTCTCTTCCTCTCTAGCATCCAGATCTGAATTTATACAATCATGGACACACTTTAAAGACCCTTTCGATGCAATGGCAGACTTCAAGGAAAAGCGATGGTGCAGGTTTTTTAAGCAGATATGTTATTTTCATCTCTGTTTTGTCAATTGCTTGTTTCTTGCATTTTTGGTCAATTTAACAATCGCAAGATAAACTTTTTAAAATTGTAGGCTTCTACCTCAGTGGATTAGAGTGAATGGGCATCTCAGTTGGAGTAGAGAAGGGGGTCTTACTGGAAGGCAAAATGAAAACGGCCAGTCAAAATTTCAGATCTAAGATTTCAGGTAGTCTCCAACATATTTTCATACTAGAATTCTTCCTTCCACGATTTGATTTTTTCCCTGCTTTGTTGTATTGTTCAATCTCGTCTCTTTACCACTCTCATTTTCATTCCTCCGTACCTCTCGTTGCCCAGCCCTAATTGTCCCCTTTTGTTGTCCCAAACCCTCTTTTGTTGTCCCAAACCCCCTAATTCTCTTACGCTGCAATGAAGAATGAATTAAATTCTAGCACCTGGAATTAATTTTTGCTATTTAGCTTTTAAGTTGCTATACTGAGTGATATTGGCTTGTGCTTCAGAGAACGACAAAGGCATTTTTTATGATATCCTAGCGGGGCGCCTTGATTTCCAAAGCTCTCCCTGGCCTTCAATATCGTCTGGTGCAAAGGATCTTGTTACGAAAATGTTAACAATGGATCCTCGGAAAAGGATCACTGCTGCCGAAGCCCTTGGTAAATAGTAAAAACTTTTGACCTTCAATATTATTATTTTTTGTCCTTCTCAAGTCATTTGGCTCTATTTACCTGTTGCTGTAAAGAAACTATTATATATTGTACAGAGAGTAAATAGCGTATGGAGTATAACACTCCATGTAGTGGCAGTAGTTAACATTGTCTGTATTGCGCTTCTTGGAAAGAAAATAGTATATAATGTTTACATCCTCCAAATAATTGCATACCTATAATTCAGATCATCATCTAAATTTGGCTAAACATATATGAACCAGAACATCAATGGCTCAAGGAAGGTGGTGAAGCATCAGATACGCCTATTGACAGTGTTGTGCAAATAAGGATGAAGCAATTTAGAGCAATGAACAAGCTGAAAAAGCTGGCTTTAAAGGTAATGAATCGATATGTAAATTTCTTTGGACAGCGCAGTTTCCATAATGAACTAGTGAATACATTTGACAGTCATTCATAAGAGTACTTTCCCTTCTACATTTGCTTTATGATTCCTCTTTCTAGAGTTATTGATAGCTGAAACATGAAATTACTGGAAGGTTGTTGCAGAAAACCTTTCAGAAGAAGAAATCAAGGGGTTGAGACAAATGTTCAACAACATGGACATGGATAGAAGTGGTACCATTACTTATGAAGAGCTCAAAACTAGGCTATCTAGGTTGGGATTCAAGCTTTCAGAAGAAGAAATACAAGAATTGATGGAAGCTGTAAGCAACCCGCGACTATGGAGGAGGTTCCTTGTGTTAACTCACACATGGGGAACCAAAGGCTAATTTTTCATTTACTAAAATAATAAATGAATGTTGACTTGAACTCTAAGTGAGTGAATCTTTTAAAGCAATTAAAACATAACGTCTTTGATATATGTAGGCTAATGCAAGTTTAATTTATCTAACTACCAATGTAAATTTCTGTTTAATAATTTTTTCTCCATTGGACTCTGTAGGTTGATGGTGGATTGTAGTAAACCTGGCTATGAAGCTCTTACAAGCTACTTCGATTATGGACTTCGCCAATTAATGCAAACATGATACTCATTGTATATCGGCACATGGTCTATCTTAGCATTTGTTATCCCTGACAATTTTGGTTGTACATATTAAAGCCTAATTAGGATTTGATTTGAGTATCTTTGTGCTTTGTACTGTTGATAGTATTGGTTGTAATATATTGTTGCTCGTTTTGTATTTGTAATGACAAATTGGTTTGTTATTTCATATAAAATTTTTGCTATATCTCAATATTGACATTAATGATACCTCTTGCTAAAAAAATGGTTGAAAAAAAAAGTAGCAACTACAGTCACAAAGCTGCTTTTGGCAACTTTCTTGCAAAAAAATCATCTAGCTGCATTTGATCGTCTTTGGTAAGGGGTCGATGGTTTCTAATTAAAGAAGTTACTTGTTTATGACAAAATGGGCACTCTTTTCTTATAATGGAGAAAAGTCATAAAGAGTTGATGCTTTATTGAAAAATAAGTTTATTTTTATTTTATCCGATAAACAAATTCCTTTTTGCCTTCAAAATGGGTACTCTATTCTTATAATGGAGGAAAGTCATAAAGAACTGGTGTTTTATTGAAAAAATGGGTTTATTTTTATTTTATCTGATAAATAAATTTATTTATGGAAAAATGGGTACTCTGTTCCTAAAATGGAGGAAAGTC
This sequence comes from Coffea eugenioides, assembly GCF_003713205.1. NCBI lineage: Eukaryota > Viridiplantae > Streptophyta > Magnoliopsida > Gentianales > Rubiaceae > Coffea > Coffea eugenioides. The sequence continues at coordinate 24,135,090 of NC_040038.1, forward strand.
CTAAAGAGCCGGTCTTTTATTAAAAAACGGGTTTATTTTTATTTTATTCGAAAAATAAATTTGTTTATGAAAAAATGGGTACTCTGTTCTTATAATGGAGGAAAGCCATAAAGGGCTGGTCTTTTATTGAAAAATAGATTTATTTTTATTTTATCTGATAAATAAATTTATTTATGAGAAAATTGGTACTCTGTTCTTATAATGGAGAAAAGCTATAAAGAGCTGGTCTTTTATTAGAAAATGGATTTATTTTTATTTTATTCGATAAATAAATTTAGTTATGAAAAAATGGGTACTCTGTTCTTATAATATAGGAAAGCTATAAAGAGTTGATTTTTTTATTAGAAAATGGATTTATTTTTATTTTATTCGATAAATAAATTTAGTTATGAAAAAATGGGTACTCTGTTCTTATAATGGAGGAAAGCCATAAAGAGCTGGTCTTTTTTGGGAAAGTGATACTTTACACAAAGTGACCGCGATTTGGTTTATGAAATAATCCCAAATAAAAATTTAGAATGAATTTATTTGTTTTGAAAGTTATATAATGGTTGTTAAAATTTCAAAGATTGGCAAAAAAATTTTGGGGTTACAGAAAGGCAGAGCGAAGAAGGAGAATAATTGAGTTTTTTGTCCGTTGCAATTGTTCCATTAAAAATGGCTCTATTCGGTTTTACCCATTTTTTGTTGGGTAAAATCGTTGGTTCTAACGATTAATTCTTCATTTCCCGTCAATTGTCCTTAATTGGCCAAAATTACGAAACTTTGAGGATGCAATATGTTTGGGGTGAAACTTTGAGGATGAAATTGGCCAACCACCCAAACTTTGAGGATGAAATTGGCCAACCACCTAAACTTTGAGGATGAAAAGTGCATTTTTTCGTATAAGATATTTAATCAAATGTTATTTCTTGTCTTAATTTTAGTTATGACTATACTACATATTTATTAAATAGACATACCTTTATAATTAAAGTTAATATTTGATATTTTAGGATGCCATATATTTAAATAGATGAAAATTATTTTGAACATAACATATTAAAATAATTTTATTTATCAATCATTTTGGCCCTCCCTTCAAGGAAAAAATCTTGGTTTCGTCACTGCGTAGGAGGAAATTGGGATCTATTGCTAACAAAAGATTGTGAAAATTTACCTTTATATCCTAATTATTTGAAAAAAAATCTAATGAACAAATTTTACAAAAGAAACCTTGTTTCTTACCAACAAATTAAGTAACTAATAAAATCACCTTTAATATTGCTTTAACATATTTAATTTATGTTAAATACAAATTTTACCAGTTTCTCTTTTGTAAAAATATAAGTATATTACTTTTCAATTTTAGTTACAAACATTTATGTATTTTATGTAAATGTAGTGATTCAAAGTAAAATGCCCATAAATAGCTAGTATTTTGTTGATGTAATGCAAAAAAATCCATAAAGAGTTGGTATATTAGGGGCACAATCTTTTTTACTTTCAAATATTTAAAATTTGTTAAATGCAAAATCTACTGGTTTTCCTTTCGTAAAAGTATAAGTATAATACTTTTTCAATTTTAGTTACAAACATATCTGTATTTTACATAAATGTAATGATTCAGAGTAAAATACCCATAAATAGTTAGTATTTTGTTGATGTAATGCAAAAAACTCATAAAGAGTTGGTATGTTATGGGCAAAAATTTTTTACTTTCACATATTTAAAATTTGTTAAATATAAAATTTACTAGTTTCCCTTTAGTACGTAATACGCTTCCTCTTTGGTGGCCCCACGATGGCTTTGTTTAGTAATTAGTATTGCTTACGCTTCCTCACAAATGTTTTATTCTTAGACCCTTTATATTTATGTTAATTCCGTGACACCCCAACACATTTTGAGCTTATGCAGTACACAATATTTCCAAACCCTGGTTATAGGTCTCCACTTGCTTTTGTACAAATATTCCCTTCTTGGTCCATACATGTCAGGTTGCAACGTGCCACCTTCTTTGCCATATGCTTTACTTTCCACACTTGTCTTCAAATATCCGATTACACTACAGAATTTACCATGCAAGTGCAACTAATTCCTCAGTTCCCAAATTCAAAGTCTCAAACCCTAAATCACACATATGAAATCTACAGAATCTAAAGTTTTAGTTTCAATAAGGAAAAACTTAAAAAAAAAAAGAAATTACAGAATCTAAGGTTTTAGTTTCAACAAGAAAAAACTTAAAAAAAGGCAAAGTAATTGCAGCAAAGGTCATCCATAAACCTTAACTTCTGTACATTCATTAAAAAGAAACTAAAGAAAGGCTAAATAGTTGAGTCAATTATCCCAAAACAGATCCTCGTGTATGAATCTTAAAGCAAAACAAATACTCACTACATTTAGCTCTCGAGTCCTCATGTTATTAGGTAATAACAATGGGTTCAAATAGTAGATTAATTAGGATACTTTTTTGAAAAAATTACTGTAGCACTTTTTGGATATAAAATGTATGTGAGATAAAAAAAAAGTGGTTAAAAAATATGTTGATGACGCAAGCAAATAAATTTTGACAAATAATTCACTGTCACCATTGCTAGTAAAGTTAAACCGCATCTTGAAACCATTTTATCATCATGAACATTATAAAAGACATTAAATAGTTCTAAAATAAAATGTTATACAGTACATGTACATTTCCTTTTAAGTTAAAATGAAATGGTACCACATATATTACTACTAATTACCTGAAGCTAATCAAGAAAACATTTTATAGAATGAAATTTTAGGAAATAAAAATAGGATACAACTAAACTAAAGCCTTGTTTGATAATCCAATTCAACACTTAAATTTGATGGGTTCAGATCTTAATATGTTTAGAAGCATTTGATAACCAAAAACAAATATCTGAATTAATTAACTGGTAGTGAATTTTCTAAGCAAAACTTGCCTCCAAAACTAAGTGATAAATTATTCACTTATTACTTAATATGATATAAATTCAAATGTATTACAGTAACTACTTAACAATTTAATAACTTAATAAATTCAGATTTCAAATTTTAGTTTTTAGATTTTAGTTTTATCTAGGGTTACAAACGAGTCGAGTCTAGTTGAGTTTTGAACTTATCGAACCGAGTTGGATTTGTTAATGTACTAGCTCGTCGAGCCAAAGAAATGAAGCTCGAGTTTGACTTGACTTAGGAAAGGAAAGTTTGAGTTTGACTCGTTTCTGGTTCGTGAGTTTGGCTCAATTTTTGGTTCATGAGTAGCTCGAGATATCAGGTCGAGTTTCACTCAACATTCTGGCTCGCAAGGAGCTTGAAATTAGCCCGATTTTAATTGATATAGGGGTATTTTTATAATTTCACATCAACTTAAGCTTTTCGAGCGACTCGTCAAACAATTGAACCTAACAAATGATTGCTCAATTCGACTCGTATATATTAATGCTCAGCTCGAGCTCAGTGTTGATCAAGCTCGAGTTGAGCTCTGAGTCGATTGCAGCATTGTTTTATCAAACATACCCTAAATTAGACAAGAAGAATATGATGGGATATAATACCTGCCAATTGTCCATGCCCTGTGTATGTGAACTCATACCCTATCACAAAAGGGCTCGGGCAGCGAGCTCTGTGACCGAACAGCATGAAGATTTACTGTAACGGATTAGCAAGACTCAACATAAATCGAGAGTTCCTCTACTACAAAGTGCCAATTGAGTTCACAATTCCTCACAAGGTTGACTTAAAAAGCAATATTAAGAAAGGTAATAAGTCATAATGCCCCAATTTCACATTAGATTCAGCAACAATCTAAATTAACGATCAAAAATACCAATCTAAATCCCCAATCATAAATAATAGACAGCTTTTTCTACCACCATTTAAGTTAAGGATTGAAAAATTCGAATTAAAATCTACCTTCTAATGAATTTCAAATTAGACGGAAAAAATAAACTAAGATCAATCTTTTTTTTTGCAAAGAAAGATGAGAAATCACAGAAATTAACAGAAAATTCTCTTAAACTCTAGTGAGAAAATTGAAGAATTAGTTTAATCTACCTAAAGAATTCGATGGTCAGGAGAAAATTGTGAATAATCAGACGCAGAGAATTGGTAAATTGATTGGGAGATTTTGCATTCTGCGATTATGTGATTCTTGAGACGGGAATATAGATATGGAAGTAGGGTTATCTGCAGCTTTCACTATTTTTTGGTGCCTGGGAGGGGGGTAGAGAAAACAAGAAGCATGAAGCAAGAATTTACCGGTAAGCTCTGAGTTTAGAGCTAGTGGAGGGGTAGGGCTGCAAACGAATCGAGCCGCTCGTGAGCAGCTCGAGTCGAGTTCGAACTGGCTCGAGTCGAGTTCGAGCTCGAACTCGAGTTCAAAATATTAAATTCGTTAGCTCGCGAGCCGGCTCGCGAGTTCGAGTAGATATATATATTTTTTATATTTTTTTAATTTTAAGTATATATATATTTTTTTATTTTTTTAAGTATATATATTTTAAAATTTTTTTAATTTTAATAGTAAAATTACATATATATCCTTAATATTTTATTATTTATTTAAAAAATATTATTTTATTTATTTTTTTAAAAATAAAATAATTTTTTTTTATTTTTTTTGGAGCTCGAGCTCGAGCTCGAGCTTGAAATTGTCAGCTCGTCGAGCTCGAGCTCGAGTTCGAGTTCAATGAAATTAAGTCAAGGCTCGGCTCGATTAGGCCAAAACTCGACTCGGTTCGACTCGTTTGCAGCCCTATGGAGGGGCTCCGGAAAATATTGAAGTGAAATTACCAGCATAACCATATTAATTCATATGAAATTCCAAAAACAGCCACCTACTCATGGTGCCATGAGCACTGTTCCTAAACTCAACTTGGTTATTAGGATATTTCCTAAAGAACGTCTTTACATATGGAAATAAGATTTTTAAAGAGACTAGATCTTGCTGATGGTTAATGTTTCAATAAGATAAAATGTCAACTTAAAAAAGAAGAAAATCAAAACCATGGAAATCCGAAGATTGTCATGCCAAAAATCAAAGCTTGATTCTAGTAGAAGTAGATGATGAAACTGACAACCCAATAAACTTTTCTGCCAGCCAGGTGGTAGTAACAACACGAAATAAAGCCGCAGACAAGACTTGGGGGATTCAAATGTTCAAGATTAAGCAAAACACAAAAGTACTAAGAAAACTATGCAACATAAAAGTTTGGTACTCCATATGCTTCAAGTCAATTTATTGGAATGGCAACCACGTCAGTGACATTTTTGGTACCGATCGGCATGGATTCCTCATATTAATTTTCATTTATTTAATGAGTAAATCTTATATACACTGATAATGTATAAATAATCACGGTTAGATACATGACACATGATCAAATTTTGAATTTTAAATTTAAATTCACATGAATTGTCATGCATCCAATGGTAATGGTATATACAATGTCAATGTATAAAAGATTAATTCCAAAAATTTAGGGCGCATTTGATAAAAATGAAGTCTGAAAACTAAATATGAAATTTGAAATCTGAAGTCTAAATCCATTAAATCATTAAATTGTTAAATATTAAATCTAATACATTTGATTGTATATCACATTCAGTGATAAGTGAATAGTTTATCATTTATTTTTAGGAGCAAGTTTTGCCTAGAAAATTCAGTGCCACTTAATCAATTTAGATGTTCAATTTTTTATTATCAAACGTATCTAAATATATTAAAATATGAATTCATTAAATTTAAGTGTAGAATTGGCTTATCAAACAAGGTCTTAGTGTAACTATAATCATTGACCAGTGGAGCAAAATTAGATAAATTTGCTTCGAAAAGAAATTGTAGTTGTAGTAATATCGACGGTCGTAATAAATAAATTGCTGATATATATATATATATATATTATTACTCAACCTCCTTCTCATATTATTGCCTTTACTTCACATGGTAATAACCTCTTTGTCATATTATTGCCTTTACTAAATCTAATATGGTAATAACCGTTGTATTGTTGGCATTTGAAGTTACTTGGCTTTTTCTACTACATTAGGCTTGATGAGGATATTGCAAAAACAAAAATGAATGAGACAACTAAATTTGAATTTTGAGTAGAGGAAACTTTTCAAATTGAAAACATTACATATATCCAGCTTCTTTCTTCCTTTCTCTTGAAAAAAAAAAGAAATAAAAGAATAGGAATTTGCTTGCAGTCTATCTACACCTTTCGGCAATAACTACTACTGTGTATGCGCTGGTCTATATATATATTTATATATATAAAAGCTTAATCAATGCCAACAAGTTTAGTTGCATTACTTAAAAAAAAACAAAATAGTATATGCGGATTAAGATTAATTATCAATCAAGCAATACTTGAACTAGATTTTACCAACATCCAACTTAAGACATTGTTCAGCTCTAAATTATTAAATTTGGAATTTGGTTTAATTAGCTTAAATATTATCTAAATGTTCAAACTCGGTGGTTTTCAATCATAGCATAGATATATTTTGAACTTGGACCTAACTTTCCAAAAAAAAAAAAAACTTTGACCCAAAAAGTTTAGGTTTATACGTGTATATACACTTTGATATTGCAAATGATAAGCTATTGTTCAATTTCGGTGATTTTCAAACTCGGTGGTTTATATGCATATACAAGGGGATGAAAGCTCGCGCGTGTTGGGTGCCTCTATTTAAATTTTTTTACATAATTTTTAAGAAAAATACAATAAAATTGAGAAAGCAAAAAGTATTACAGATATAAGTTATTTAAAAAAACATGTATATAAAGTAAGTATCATATCAATTGAAATAGAATTACCCATAAACAAATCTTTTCACACCCTACAAAAAATAAAGTTAATTTTTAAGTGCACATAGTGTTTCTCTACATATGTTAATCAAGAACATAGAAGGAAATATCAAAAAAAGCTAATTGAATAACATAATAAGAAAACATCCAAAGTTGAAGTTATAATATATTACTTTATATTATTCAACATCAACAAAACAAATGAGAGCAAAAATTTTTTTTTTAATGTCAAATAGATAATTCCCATCCTTATACTATAACTCATTACACGATTAAAAATGGTGAATACTTAGTTTTGTTTTTAGCCAGTTTTATCTCATCCACATCAATTTTAACAAACCTGACACTTGAAAAGAAAGAGTCAGCCTTATAAATATATATGGAAAGCTCAAAAGCATCACACAAATAATTTGGAAGTATCAGCCAATCCATCTTAACTATGATCGAGGAAGTCCCTAAGTTTTTGTGCACATAGAATCCAAAATCCAAAAAAGTTGATGCCTAATATCACTACAATAAAAATGGCCTTTAACGGCATTTAAAGGTGTCAGTATAGATAATCTAACCTGACACTTTATCTATCCTCACACCTAGGGCGAGTGTTGTCCCTTCCAATGTGGGGATAGTCTCAAATCTTTAGCAACATTCAAATGTGTCAGGAAAACCATGCTGCTATAGCATTCCCTCAGCCAACAAAAACTTTTTTTTGTGATAATCGAAAGTGTCTGTATAGCATTAGGACATCAGTAGCAGATCAGTAGGATATCCAATTTATGAAGGCATCTTGAGTTGTCTTAATATATGGTTTTAAGGACACGTAGCCATGTGAATTTACACTGCTTTGGACGACATGCCCATTTGTCAGTAGTATTTTTCGAAGCTAAGCTATGCTGACACTTTTAATTGCCAAGAGTTTTTCCCTGTTTTTTTTATATGGAAGCAACCTACAATTAGTCCTCCCTGCTATACATTCCATCAACCAGAATCCCAAGGGACTTGTAAAATTATCCCAAAGAGCAGAATGCATATAGCAATTTAAAAGAAGAAGTCGATACTCAAATATAATTCATTGAATTAAAAGTCAATAACAAGTACAAACATAGCAAGTACTAAAATCGCAAACAAGTGCTAAAAGCAAGTACTAAAATCCCAAACCAATACCGAAAGATTCTCATTTACAATAACTTGAAAGACTTTCTTGTGCACAAACTAAAAGACTCTCATCCCTAATAAGCTGAAAGAAGTAGAAATAGCTTCCAAACTTTCCATTTTGTTAAGAGTCCTCAGTCATAACCATGAAGTCCCCATCATTCTTCAGCTAGTTCCACCTGTGCACAAAGACCAAGGGGATCATTAGATCATCATAGCTAGAACTAAAATTCCAGAAAATCCGCAATGTATTTAAATGCATATCTCACCAAATGACAAGGCCAAGCAACTGGTGCACCAAGTGCATCTTGAATTGTTTGTTGCAAATCATACGGTCTAATCAATTGCTCACGTGGACTCCTTGCAAATTGTATCTGTATTTCACACCAGTTTGGCCCAAGAGCTTGTCCCCTGACCTCATCCAATGGATTCAGACTCCGTAAATATCCCTTTGCCACGATTTTTGTTGGGTCAAACAAACTTTTTAGTGAAACCATATTCCCTACCTAGTAAAGATCCAACAAGTACAAGAATCAAACTCATGCCAAATTCCAGATTACAAATGTAAAAGTTTAAAAGTTGTAAATACTTACTCGAATAGTTTCAAAAGTTTAAAAAACAAAACAAAGAAATGATTATTGTAATTATAAAAAATAATAATAACAATTTTGTTAAAACATTTAACGAATCATAATCAAACTTGAAAGTGGATTTAATGGATAGCAATTTCCCATAACACAAAGGCAGATAAAGATTGCACAGAACATTTCAATTGAGGCCATGTATGGTGTACGGGCAGGTGCTTGAATAAACACCATGAGCTGCAATTCCGTAAATTTGAAACCATATTTGTCCCTTCAAATTTAGTTGCTGTGTATAATAATCAAACGAACCAAAACTCACAAGCTTCCTTCCATTTCAGACCTCGGCCTTCCATTTCAAAACACTTACAAAGCCAAAACACTTACTAACACCTTATATGGGAAACAATGAAACAATGTCCAGGTCCAAATTTCATCTGTTCCATTGTACAATAAATTCTAACGTCTAACTTTCAAAGAACAATACAAGACCAATGAAATGTAGGCAAGTAATTGGCACTGACCTCAACAAAATTTTAAAAATAATACCAACTGTTATAAATAAGTTGTACTCCCTGAATTGCAAATTGGAATAAATGACAGCTAGTAGTAGAGCCCTAGCAATTGAAACAGAGAACAATAGGGCCAGCAAGCTTAGCAACTATAAAAGATACTAAATCGGATTATATTGGGACAAATCAACTTCAATCTTGAGTCCATGCTCACGAACCCAACTAATTTCCTCATTTTCATTCTCAACAACAGGATTGCCAACATCACTTTGCAAATATGTCTCAACATCCATGGTTGTGCCCATGTTATATCCAGCTCTTGCAGTGGTAGAGATAACAACTTGCCAATCCTTATCAGTTGGATCTTTCACATAAAAAACCTGTGATGCTTGTGAAGCGAGTATAAATGGCTCAACATGAGGCCTCACATTTGCAAAATTGACTACAGTAAACCCATCAGCATCTTGTTTCATTCTCGAACCATTTGATATCCAATCACATTTGAATAACACCACCCGACGACCTCCGTAAATTAATTCAATCATATTTTTCAAGACGCCGAAGTAAACTAGTTCACTCAAAACTGGATTTTGATCCCTTATACTTGCAAAACTGGATGTTGTTGCATTGACTGTAACACCACTATTCTGTGTTTTTCTTTTCTTCTCAACTTCGTTGGTGTGAAACCGAAATCCATTAACAACGTACTTGTCATGTTGGATTCCAACAACATCTGGACCTTTAGCAAGGAACTTCAAGTCTCTCAACACCGAAACATTTTGAGGAAGTTCTAACTTGTCAATCTGTAGAAAAAAAAAGAAGATGAAACTATATTTGAAGTCCTACAATTCAAATTGTACTTAATATTCAGAATTTTACTTACATGTTCAGCAAACCAACAAGCAAAATTTTCGCTGTGCAAGCGCTCTTTTAGATGCTGTGGAACTTGAGGATGTCCTTCTTCTATCAATCTACGATACTGCCTAGAAGTACATGAGTCAAAATTATAATCATACGTTGAATTCTACAATAAAATTTTAATGCATCAAGTTGTAGTTGAACTTACTCTATGTAAGGTGTGACAACATCACAGTTAAATAAAATATACTGATGTGCTTTACTCAAGATATGAGCATCAAAGACTGTTGGCTTGCCCCTCCCCAAAGGATGTCCTGATTCAGAGAATATATCTAAACCCTCTTCAATTTTCTTATGTACTTCTTCATTTCTGCTTGGACGATTAAATTTTGTCTCAACATAGTCCGCAAGATACAACGAGCAAAAGTTTATGCATTCTTCTGCCAAGTAGCCTTGAGCAATCGAACCTTCAGGCCTACTTTTATTTCGAACATAAGATTTTAAAGTTCCTAGGTATCTAAAGTATCATCATTCCAAACTCTCTGTTTAGTTCCACAAATCAAAGAAAGAAAAAAAGTAATAAACATTTAAGGCATAATTAGAATTACAAGCAGTACCTCTCTACAGGATACATCCAACGATAATACACCAGGCCACCTAATTTCACTTCAGTTGCCAAATGAATAGTTAAATGCACCATGACATCGAAGAATGTTGGT